>NW_027109220.1:1390967-1402354 GCF_000696795.3 Halyomorpha halys | reverse complement strand
TATATATATATATATATACACATACACAATACATAAACGTATACGCCCATATATAGTATAAATTTTCCAGATAATTTTAAAAACTGCAGTTAGAAATACTGGAATTCTGAAATTATGATATTTTCCTTAATTAAAAATTGAGACAAAAACCCAAAATGACTGTTACCATGTTTAATTAATTAGCTGATTTGAGATTAACTGAAAAGAGAGAGGGGAGGGAGAAAGAGAGACAATTGCATTTTTGAAAGCAATGGATAACCCCAGAGAGTTATTAAATTTCAGCATTTTTATTAATTACAAAAAGTTTTTTAATGCATCTACAATAATTACACTAAAACTGATCCCCACCAAATAATTTTCATCATTAAAGAGAACAAGAGGATTCTTGTTATTATTATTATAATTAATATTTGTTAAAGCCCAAAAGTACATTTTTCTTTTCGTTAATTTAATTTTATTACTTCCAATTGGTTTTTTATTTTTTTGTTAATTATAAGTTGATTGGTTTTTTTTTAATAACAATTAAGTTTATTTTGTAATTAAAATTAAATTATAACGCATCACGTAAATAGAGTCAAGGAAGTTTGTTATGATGCGAGTATAATAGAGATACATCGCTGCAGTTCGGCACATACAACAACATTGCAGGCTGCAATGGGATTACGGCCTATATACAGGGACCGATAAGGGAGTCTACAGTCTACAGTCCGCTGCCTGGAGCCAAGAAGTTACATTGAGAGACACCGACCGGCTCACCGCTTTGAGGCATTCGAGGATTTTTTTGGGGTTCAGCTCATGACCCTCACCCACCAATCGACGTTTGAAGACGGCGGATGTTCAAGACTGGAGGGGTATGCGCATACCACTACTGTGAGTGATTTTTTTTTCCTTCGAGCCATGCATCATTTTATCGCTGCGGAATTATTTTAATTAATAGTAGAAATTTTTTTTTTATAGTTAAAGAGAGGCGATTTGTTTATGTATTTATCAAATTATTTTCTTTTCTTTTATTACACCTCTTTATTTTTTTATAACAGCAACAGTTTTTTTTTTTTTTTTGTTTTATATTTTAATTTTATTAAATTTGTTTGGAAGGGTTTTTTTTTATTCTCTACTTTTTTTTCATTCATTATTATTTTTGTGTTCACAATCTTTGCAGGTCCTCCGTTTTATTTTTTTACCATCTCACCGAACCAGCGAACGATTTTTTTATGGGGAAGAGGTAAGTTGGTTTCATTTAAGAAAAGCCCCTCGCCCCAACAATATTATTGAACGTTACTTGATATATAAATAAAAATAATGTCATATTTACATTTAATTTATTTTATTAGTTCCAGCCAACACAGACATCTTCCAATAATACATAATGTTTTATTTAGAATAACTTTCAAAAGTCCTCAAACTTTATACAGTTACTTATTAACTTCCCTAAAGATATTAGGAAAAATACATAAGCCATTAAATAATTCAGTTAAAATCTTCAGCTTGAGGCCTGGGAAGAAAATTAAACGGACTAAAAACTATCAGGGACGTTTGGTAATTGGGATAAAGCACTAGGCCACGGTGAGAGGACCCTGGATTAACTTTGACAAAGGACAGCTAACTAGATTAACTCATTTATTTAAGGGTAAAGGGTTGGTCCAGGGCAGAGCTGATAGTATTGGCTTAATATTAACCACTCTCTAAAGGCTAACTTAAAAGGGTTTCGAGGATAAAAAAAAATTAAACTGTTGAGGTAGATGAAGTATAACATCAATATATAATTATAATTATGTTCAAAATGTTTATTGGAGCTGCGAACATCTTTATTGAAATACATGTCAATTTTGTAATACTTATATTTTAAGTATATATTTTCTCATTTAACGATATTTTTATAATAGAGAACAAACTAATTTTCGCACAAAATATAATTTGTAATGTAGTACATATTGCACAATTGTTGCTTGCAGAACATTTAGGTTGAAGAATTGAAAACATAGTTCCTAGGATTCCAAGGGCACACAAACTACCGATGGTTATCATGGTATTGGTCAAATAAAAAAAAATAAAAAATCCATTCGGTTATTAACTTACTGTATTGTTTATTTATATATATTTTCTGTAATACAATTTAGTTGTGGCAATATGACGACAGTTTGTATTTTGTCATTGCCGGAAGTTTTAACTGCTCAATATGGGCAGTTCTCCTCATTCTTGGGTCTCTGACGCTTTCTAATGTAATTATATTGTATTCTCTAATGATTATCACCCTGAATGGGCACTCATATCTCTCAATGAATGTATGATAATGATAAAAATAATTTATGCTAATGATTTATGATGATATTTAAATATAATATATAATATACAAACCGGCTTTATATGAGGACAAATAATCTGATGGGTATTTTAAATTAAATTAATGTTTTAATGTTATCTTCATAGTCACCCAAGGTCCGGGAGAATTGTCGAAAGCGTATTTTAATTCTATTAAAAGGAATTCCTCTAGTTCATGTCTTTATGATGTCTCTCCAATAATTATTCTATATAATTCTAGCTCCAAGTTATATCAATAATGTTATAACATGACACACTAAAACGAGTGAAACAAGTATGTTGTGTTTTTAATAGTATATCAGTTATAAAATCTTGTGATCGACAACGAAATAAAAGTGGTAAGGTTGGAACTGAGTGTTAACAGGACGTTATGATATATTTTTTTAGAATGTAAAATTTCAAAAATGAATAAGTTGTACATATACTGTAGTCAAACCGCCGAAGTTAAAGCGGGTGTAAATCTTTAAGTTCAAGCTTTAGACTAAGATGACTTAAAAAAAAAACATACAAATTATATTACAATAGTACTGTGGAAAAAGAAGGCAGTTATTTCAACCCGATTTTTTATTATTTTAATGAAAACTATATAAGCTTACAAATAAAAATTTATGGCTCCTCCAACCATAGTTGGGGAAATGAAAAATGGGGGATGTTTGAAAACTATGGAAAAGCAATCAGTGTGGTGGGCATCACAAACTGAGAAAATTAATTGAAAAATTGTAATCTTCCTAAAAGAGAGAACCATTAATTGTATTGTTTGTTTAGTAATTGGAAATTTACTCAGAGCCACAGTAAAGTAAGCCATTGATATTTTAGAACATTAATTAAAATAATAAATTAATATATATTAAAATAAATTAATTAATTAAAATATTAATTTAATTCAAAATTTACTCTGTGGGTAGTATCTGAGAATATAGACCGCCGAATGAAATATAAGCGAAAATTTCAAGTTTTCAATAATAAAATAAATTCTATACATTATTCTATAACCAAGTCTATGGTTTAGGCAAAAATAATAATAATAATAATTATTATTATTATTATTTTTTAAAAGAAATTGATGCAATATTTCTTCACATGTTAGAATGTAAAAATGATTTTTTTTTTAAACTCCTGAAACAACAGAGATTCTTTATTCCTCTTCAGTAGAAACATCAATCTTGACTTATAACTGTACATAGTTCTCATTAAAATCATGAAAAATTGGAGTGAAATAATTCTACTTTTTCACCTCTTGGTTAATTATATTTATAACAGAATCACTCATAAAAATAATTTAATTATATAAGGAATCAAACATTCAAACAATTGTATACACTAATAAAACAATAAGACTAGAAGTATATATATAATCCAACTAGTTTTTAATATAAATATTGTCAGAGTTAAATTCCTATATTTAACCATAAAGAATACAATCACAACAAAAATAAGAATACTACCAACTGTTTCAACTATCCACAATATAGCTATTATTACTACTATTATTACAAGTAAAATAATTTATAATAATATAACTAATAATTGCATAAAATAAATCTACTAATAACTTAATTGTACAAGGCATTATTTTTTTTCTCGCTGGCCTTGTTCAACCGAGAACAAAACAGAGCTTAGGGCCATGTCACAACGCCCATTAGGGATTAAATGGATGAACCTTGTCGGAGTTTCGTTTTAAACTATAGCCGGGATTCGGAAGCATTTCATCAACCTCAAAATATATCAATCATGCCGAAAACAGTGAAACTGAATTATTCATGGATTTTAATAAGTACAAATATTCCGTATAAAAACAAAACAAAAAAATGAATAAGTATAAAAACGGAATATGTTTATAATATAATGAATAAATACTTCACTGAATAAAGGAATTCACGGAAACAATAACAGAAATCAGTTCTACAAACGAAAAATAAATTCAGAAAATAAAAATGAATTAAGAAAAAAAAGTCAATTCTGGTGAATTGAAGCCCTTTCAGGCTCAACTTTTTAGATTATCCACTCCGGATCAAGTTAAATCCATTGGAATAATATAAGAAAAGGGTGCTTCTCCAACTTCCATTTTAATAGACTTTTTTTAATATTATTAAGACTGAGTAAGACTAAGCCGCACATTAAGACTTTTAGGGAATTAATCGATCGCCGTCGCTGTCGAAGCTAATCATCTACTGAGATAGCTCCAGAAATGTAAAGGAATATTATTGAAACGAAAGTTTCATAACTAAACCAACCGATAAAACCAGTTTTTTTTTTTCGGAAGCATCAGCCTTTACTAGTCTTCCCATTTTCGTTGAGAAAATTCAGATAGCTCCAAGCTGTTCAAATCCCAGTATATATATATAAGTATATATCGAAGACGGCATAGCAAGCAGAATTATTAAAAAAATATTAAAATACTAAGAGTTAATATGTTAATATATTATATAAAAAAATTCCACATTACCAACGAATTTCAAAACAGTGATCTCAGATAATCGTAATTTATCAACATAAAAAAATTGGTAATCCAACAATTGAAAATTAAGCCTGATATGTATAGCTGAACTCATATAATATAATGGAAACATGTACATTTTATTCTAAAGGTACTCACATGATTAAAACTGAAGCTATATCAATAATGTTTACTGTAAAAAAAAGGATGGAGTTTGTTTAAGACATAAAAAACTTAAGATACGGCTTAGATAAAGTAAAACAAGATGACCTCTTATATAAGAGTTATCAACTCTTAAACTTTGAGCTATGTCAGTAACAAAATGACCCCATTAATTATTTAATAGTGTATGCGGTACACATTTAAACTAAAATCCAAATTCCAGCCAATAATTCTTCAACTTATTATTCTTGCGTTTTGTGAAATGATTATTTTAAAAAAAATATATATCCAACACATTTAAAGTAGTATTTCCAAAATTACACGGTTAGTTAGGTAAATAAAATAACACTATATATTAATAAAATAATATTACCTAGTACAGAATCTTTTTTTTTTTACTCAAGCATGATTTCCGTGTGCAGCACTAATTTATGTAGAAATTACACTCTAATCGAAACAAAGAGGAGCAAACATACCCAACCATCAACCAAAATAATAAAATCCAGGTTAATTAAAAAATAAAATAAGTAGTAGTGTACTTGACGAATATTATTAATTGGGCAGATTAGTCAGGAAACTTTAGTTCATAATATAGATTACGTTGAGGATACCTATAGAGTCTATGAAACTTTCATTTTGAGGCCGTAGATGGATTTCCACCATGAGTTATGTCTTATAGCGAATTAGATTAGGAATAAAAAATTATGATGAACCAGACTTCTAGATACTTTTATTTTCAAAAAATTCTGTATCGCAAATAATATATGATGAATTAACGTATTCCTTAAATATGGAAAATCAAATTCCAAGGAATGAGTTCTAATTGACCATTTATACAACAAAAATATTAATATAATGCACATAATTTTATTTACTTTTGTGGTAATGTGATTTAATAACTTGTTTACATGTTGTTAAGTACAGATAAAAAGGGTGCTGGTGAATACCGATAACTACAGCATACATAAATTTAAAAAAAAAATTGTAAAAGAGACACCTTGAGGTGATGAATCAGAATTAACGGTAAAAATTAAAAAATACTAGTGACAATAAAATAAACAAACAGAACGACATTATTTTAACACTAAAATATTAAAGTAAAAGTAGAAAATTGAAAAATATGTTTTATCGTCCGACGAACTAGTTGTATAACAACATTCAGCTCTATTAAAAATACTTCGTTGCACTAACATATCAGGAGAAAGTTATCTTTTTTAGGTTCAACCCACCTCTGGACCATTTCTTGTTTTAAGCTCGCCTCGACCCCGTCAGAGTAGATCAGCAGCTATTAATAACATTATTTAATTACATTAATAAAACATTTAGTTTCCCTCAATAAATTAAAAATATTTTACACTTTTATATTCGCACCTCCTCATAGCACAATCACAATATAATCTCTCCTTATTTAATGAACAATACTCAACTATTTTACATAATTCATACTGATTTTTTTTTCCACTGTATTACGGAAAGTCACTCAACGATCAACTCCAACCCACTCCACCCCCGAACATAAAAGCTTCCTTCCTAGGAGGGAGTAACTCATTTCGTTTTATGACTCAGAGTGATAACAGAGAACGAGGCTACCCAAGAAGGAGCTCTCCAAGTCATTTTAGTTCCTTCCTAGAGAACTCAATTTTGTACTGAAATTATTTTCAGTAAAACAAAATAAATGAGTTTTTGCAGTTTGATGAATAGTTATTTACCATGGGTACAAAAACCAATAAGCCGCACAGAGTTTGAAAGGTGAGACCGATTGTAGCCAAGGGAGTTGCGTTGTCACCTTAACAACTTCCAGTTTGTAGCAGTGTTTGTACTCATTTTATTAGATCATTGATTAATTAGTTATAATATAAAACCTATTTTTTAAAGTATCAATTTAAGTTCAATTGATGAAAACGAATTATTTTCATTCTTTTAATTCTTATCAGACTAAGAATCAATATAAACAAGTCAGTCGAGTTTTCTTTTTACGCCCTTCTTAGGTTACTGTTTCGCGTATAAGAAACTTTCACAAAAACAAAATAATTGATAATAAAAAGTTTGGCAAATAAGCATTGTTACCACGCTAGGATGTATGGGCTGATAAAATTACATAAAGGAAATAAACCTTTAAGACCAATTATAAATGGCATTAATGGGCCTTTATATAATAAATCACAATTTTTCAAATATAGCTTCACTAATGTATACAGAGATAAGGAAATTGACATAATAAATGTAATAGAAGCAAAACAGAAACTAAGAGATATTAAAATTAAAGATGATGGGACAATGATAAGTTATGACGTCTCAAATATTTCACTCAAATTGATATATAAAATCATAAATGAAAAATGGGAGGAAATCAAACCAAACACGAATATAAAAAATAAAAAAATATTCCAAGATGGAATAAAATTATGCTATGAAAATGGTATTTTCAAGTACAAAGGTGATATTTACAGGCAGCTCTTTGGAGTTCCAATGGGGTCAAGCTTATCAATATCATTTGCAGGACTAGTCATGAATAATCTAATAAAAGATGCACTTCCAAATCAGGTATTCAAGTAAAAATTATGCTAAAGTACATAGATGATATTTTTTGTATATTAAAGAAAACTGATATAAATATATTGCTTGAAGAACTAAATAGTCACCATGAAAAATTAAAGTTCACAATGGAATTGGAAAAGGAAGGTAAATTAAGATTTTTGGATATGTTGATGATAAGGCAAGGTAAGAATATAATCACAGAATGGACAAAAAAAAAAAAGAAACAAGCCGTAACATAATATTGAATTATTATTCTTGCCATCCTTATCACATGAAATATGATGTAATCAATGATTATATTAAAAAAGCTATTAGAATAACGGATGATAGTAAGTTACATATAATAAAAAATAAGATAATTAAAAAAAAGTAATTTATTAAATTTGGGAAATTAACCTTAAAAATATAAAAAATAAAACAATAAACGAAATAGTAAATAAAAAAATAAAAAAAATTATGGATTCTATTACATTAAAGGACTATCTGAAGATATAAAGAAATCATTTAAGGATTATGATGTTGATGAGTACTCCTTGAGTCATAGACCCAACAATAAAATCAAAAATTATTATAGTATATTAAAGGACATAATTGATACAAGGAATCAATCGGAATTAATATATAAAATTCCCTGTCTAAATTATCCAGCTATATACATAGGTGAGACAAAGCAATTATTGGATGACAAAATTTATCAACACAATAATGATTTGAAAATCAAGGAGAAGGATCCAAATAAAACGGCACTAGTACAGCATGCAACCAAAAACCAGCATATTTTTGATTTTGAAAATACAATAATTTTACATAAAGAAAATAATACATTCAAAAGAAAAATACTTGAATCCATTTACATATCCGAAAATATTAACTATAAAGTGAATTTCAAAACAGATACAAGAAATTTGAACCAACACTATGCAGAGATACTAAGTAAAATTAATTTATGAAAAAGATAGGATAAATTGAATGTGGATAATTATAATTAGCCTTGATGGGAATTTTACTAATGAAATAAAGAGGAAAATTAACAAAAATATTGTTATAATAAATAATTTTAATACTTGAACTGAGTGGAGGAAGGTTACAAGCATTGTTGTGATGTAGTTTTAATAAATAGTGACTGTGATAAATGAATTTTAATTTTGATTTTAATGTGAATATTGACTAATTAGGTAATTAGACATAATGTGGGATATACTTATTAAAAAAATATGTTTTGTCTAATGTTTTAATGTTATATAAAATGTTGTTTTGACTTGGGCAGAATAGCCTGCATGAAGTTGAGTTTTGAAACATGCCTTAAATCTAAATTTATAAATTTCATTGCCATCTTGTCAAAAATATTTACTTCCTTTTGACTTATTATAAATTTACTATTCATGAGGAGTAGATAGTAGTTGACCGTAGATTACTGATTGGAGAAGATGATCGGGGGTCGCGATCAGCAAAGAATCTTATGTAAATTGGGTAGAATATGAAATTGGGCAGAAATGAAGTTGATTTTTTTAAATCAATTAGTTACAAAATTGTATTAAGGTAAGATATAGGATAACGTTAAGTAATTTGAAATGTTTGAGGACCATACATGTAATAAAAGCTGTTTTGTAGTATATTGTCCCTGACGATGGCCGGATTGGCCAAAAAGTCGGACTTATAAGAAAAATAAAATGTGTTAAGACTAAAATGGATAGAAATTAAATTATTTACTTAAAAAAATTAACCAGTCTCAAGAAAGTGTTTAAGATTATAAATTATAAATAATATATTTATGATAAATAAATATTTATATTTCAATATTTTATATATGTTTCAATTATGAAAAATTTAGTTTAAAGAGAGAGCATAATTCCACCAAAAGGGTATGCGATATTAACATTCAAAGGAGAGACGAAACAAAGTTTGAAGATGAAATCAGTGCGGGAGATGCTAAATCTATTAACCTAGAATCATAAACTATCGGTATGATTCAGAAAAAGACATAATTGTTATAGGACTTAACAAGCTTAAAACATCCCCAAAACAAATCAACAAAATTAATAGGGCAGAACTAACATAACCCTTCATAAAATCAAAATGGGAGAGTTTAAACCTATTAAGCAAAACACATCATCACCCTCCAACTTCCATTTACAGGAAGCAGTTTTCGGAGGAAGACCTACGTTAGACAAAGGGCTAATAGACGAAGTAGGGTTTTCAATGCTGATGTACCGGTAGAATAATGGAAATACCCATAAATGATTTCTAATTATAAAGGGGTCAATAAAGGACGCTCACTCTACATCTAATTTACGTCAAAGTATAGCCTACATAAAAAAAAAATATCTATCCAAGATAATACATCTCCACAAGCCCGTTTACAAATGTGAGAAAGGAACTAAGGACCCTTGAAAACAACATTTTTACCGAGCCGGTAGCCTCCGTTCCTGAAAAAACCCTTCCCTGTGTCCATTCAGTCTCACATTAAAGTGAATTGATGTTTGCAGAGGCTAAGGACTTTACCGGTCAGGAAAGAATCCGGAAGATAGCAACCGGCTCACAAATATTTTTAGAGTATCTAAAAATTACAGTAGACACTACAGTATAATAAGGGTCAAGTGGAAATGAAACCAAGCGAAGTATAAGATTGCCCACGCTATAATGAAGAAGAATATAATTTTTTTAAAAAATTGCTATATTAAAAAAAATGATTTATGATGTTTATCTATAATAATAATTTATAAATAACAGTGGAAAATCAAATAGTTTGTTTATTCGAATTCATGTAATTGATTTTCAAAAGGTTTATTTGTTTTAAATTACTATGCAAATTAGCATGGCCTTCAGAACTTCTTTGTTTGATAGAAGCAGTATACGGAAATTGAACAGGCTTAATTGACAACACATCCAACATCAGGACTAAATAAAAAATCTTATTGTTCCTGCCTAATGTACTTAATTGAATAACAATCTTTCAGTTATACTTAGTTCTATTATACTTAGGATCTCCATAAAATATCAAAGCCCACGATATGCCTGGGTCCACTGTAGTTAAATAATGACATTCAATTATTCTATTTATTTCAATATGTTCTTTTTTTTATTGATTTTAAATATAGACGTCTTAATTTATTTTATCAGGAGTACCATCATGAATATGATGGATAATATTTTTAATTAATAATAATTTTTAAATAAATTTATTTGATTGAAGAAACTATATAATTTGTAGATGTCTTGAAAACATTGAAATTTCGATTTATTTTATAACAAGCCAATTTATGTTTTGAAAATGTTTTATTATCACTAAGTAATTATTACTGTTGTAATAATCTATCTATTCAAATATTTTTCTAGATTTTATAATCAATCTTGAAACATACAAGTAACTGAAATTGAAGTAATTTTTTTTTTAAACCGCTGAGAAAAATATTTCAATCAATTGTATAGTTTATTGAGGAGAGCTATAGATGTTCCGGAGTAGTTGAAAAACTTTTAATTCATGAAGCAGACCATTTAAAAATGGCGGATTCACATTTGTTATTCCTAATAGGGTCCAGGCAGTGACGACGACTACAACCGGAATAGGACGGGACTAAAACCACATTGCAATCAAGTGCCTTCCACTTATTTTAGAAACAAGAGGACTGCTAGGTTTAAAAGACAAAGGAGCAAACCGTTGTGGTAGACATTCGGCTCGTGTGTAAATATTCCTTAGGATCAAACTCCTGGTAGGAAATCGAGAGGCCAGTAAAATGCTTACCGAGTGCTAAGGACATTTACCTCCTTTTTTTAACCAGAAATATACATACATTTTTAAATAAACTATTATCGTATGGTAAAACGTATAGCTATATAGTGAATTTCAAAACAGATACAAGAAATTTGAACCAACACTATGCAGAGATACTAAGTAAAATTAATTTATGAAAAAGATAGGATAAATTGAATG
>NW_027109220.1:1374540-1390917 GCF_000696795.3 Halyomorpha halys | reverse complement strand
TATATAGTATATAAGGACAAACTTGATATAAGGACAAGTAAAATTCTTAGCGAGTGCAAGTGGTCTATGCAAGTGCAAGTATAAGACTTCCATTATTAATTTGGAATAATATTGAATAATTAGATTGCATTGTAGAGACTTAAATAAACTGAACATACTTTGCAATTTGCGAGCTATGTTCTTTTAAACCTATGGCTATATTTATGGTGTATTAGTTCATCATGCATTTGTTTAGGCAAAAATACACATGAGGTTCTGATACGTCCTTGAAACTGAGACTAGATTCAACTAGTTAATTCAACTTTATTTCAAACTAATATGTTGTTGCAACAGAACAAATAATTTCAGTAAATTGGTGAACTTTGTTTGGGATACAGAATCCCATAACGACAGAAATAGAGAATACATTATATCAAAGTGATAGTGAATTTTTGTAATGATCATTTAAGGGATAAATGGAAAACTAAATGTGTACCCAAAGGTTAAATTTATCTCATAAGAAGTTAAAAATAACATCATTTTTTTTTTAGCCGTTAATTTATTTTGCCGATATTTAGCAATGTAGTCAATTCATGCTTTAAGGAAATTAAGTGAAGACAATGGTTAGAGATAAAACTCCCTCGATTTGTTGATTTTAAATTGAAAATAAAATTGGATAATAAAATGATGCGTTTAAAAGGGATAAGAAAGAAAATCTAATCAGCGAAGAAATTTAATCATCATTGTGAAAAACATGATGCAGTAAGTGAACCGAAGTGACTTAAATTGATACAAAAGGAGCTTTTGCATAATCGATATGGGTATCGGGTTATTGGCTGGCCCAGTATTTCCAATTCCATTTAAATATTAATTTAGTCCTTTGGCCTGCTCTCCGCATAGCCCCCTATTATACTTTAAAATCTCCTGTGGGAAGGGCAAATTTTTAGCCTGCACTATCTCTGCAAGACTAACTTTAGCGCAATACGATTAAAATTTGTTTTGTATTCCTTAATATTAAGCGGTAAATATGATGATACCAATTTTTAACAAAATCATAGGTCTACAAGCAGGGTCCGATATAATAGTTTTACTCAATCAATATCACACTATCTGTAACTGCCTATTGCTGACGTCCAATATGAAATTCAAGACTTCATATATAAGTATAAAATATGATATAGTTATTAATTTAAGTAAAAATAAAATTCATCAAACGGTAATGAAAACATTGAAACATTATTATTACTCACTAATTAAGCAAAGGTTCAACAAGGCCAATATGCGTCGTGCATGTTTGTCGCACATCACAGTTGCAAGCACTTCCAAAAATCAAGCGAATTGTGATAATACGAGAAAATGTCAGATTACAAGATAATACTGGCTGTTACAACTGTTACCATCACCGTCATCGTGTAAACTCGGCTCAATGTTAGCAACCAAACCAGAGCCACCGCATCCACTGCGATTATCTTTTTCTCCTCCCTCATCTTCCCAACCTTTTACACCTACTCGAAATCACTTCAGAGAAGTTGGCGAGAGTTATAGCTAAGAGTTATAGTGTTCTCAATTATTTACAGAAATACTGGAAGGTAAACAATATATGATAATGAAAAGAAGATGATCCGGGTCCGGTCAAAGAAGTCGTTGAGTTTCAATAACAATCAAATATATTTAGTCTTAAAAATTAAACAATTAAAATGTCAATTTTTTTCATACTTCTCTAAATAGTTTTATAATAATAATTATTTACAAATTACTATGCCATTATTCTAATTTCATAATAAAGTAAAAATAGTTGACCGTAAATTTATAAGAGGAGATGGTCGGGGTGCGGTCAGCAGAAAAACACACAAATAAACAAAATAATATTTACTTGTGCCGACGTTTCAACCTGATTTTCAGTTAACATTGTGACTAAAAATGAAAGGACTTCTAATTTCAGTAAAAATAGTTAATCTTTTACATTTAAAGAAATCAAAAACAATATAATTTTTTTTTTTTCAACAGGGAAAAGACAAAATCGGTAAAATCTTGGTAGTCGGCACAACACAGATAGACATCATAGGTTCATTTAAAGCACCTTGGTTACTCCTCCTCTCACCATGTTTTATGGAAGGAGCTATAAATTAACAGCAGTTGAAGTAGAGACTTAGGTTAATGTAAGCAGTATTATGGAGAAAGATATTTCATACTAGCTAATAAGGTACTTGAAGGAGGAAACTCTGCCTGGTGACAGAGGCTGGTTGTATACACCATGACACAACGAACAGTTGTACTTAAAGACAACTTAATAAAAGACAACTCTCGAATTATTTATATATATATAATATTTAATGATAAAAAATGATTTGTTATAAACCTAAGTTTTCACTTGTGGATTTACTTATACATTACCTAGATTTAAATATTAACCTTTTTTTTTTCTTGGACTTGTTTTAAATTTGTTCTTCGCCGTTCTTCGCTAAATTTGTTCGTTTAAACAATTTTTTAATAAAACAATTTATATGTACTCATCTTAATAATTTTTTTGGAAAAAGTAAAGTAAGTTGGAAATGTTCTTGTCTTACTTTTTTGCAATATGTACGATAAAGAAAGATTATGTGATATTCTTTCATATAGTTGATACAAAACTGTTGATCCTCACGGTAAAATATTCCCACTCAGCAAAAACATTTAAAGCACAATATCTCAAAGGCTTTTAAATAGTAGATGGCATATCACCCTCAGGTAGCAAATTGAAAATTATAGGAACGAGATTTACAGTGCCCTATTAAAATCACAATATAAATAAAAACCCTAATATTGAAAATAATGGTTCAGAATGTAGTACGTAAAATGATTATTACATAAGTAATACGTATAACTCAAAATCATGTAAAGCATTTTAATTAATTATTTCTTAAGCAAAATGGACAGAAATAAAAACCACAAATATTCAGACTGATAAAATATGGTAGCAGGAAAATTACCGTGGAAAAATTACACAACTTTGCGTTATGTACAAGTGTATTGTATAATAAGCCTATGAAAAAAACTGCAGTTATTAACACACTCTCACAGGATTCCAGACGAACGTTTTACGCAAGAAAAAAAAGCACCTATGAGGGTATTTTGCGCAAAGAAATTGCGAATGAACTTTTGGATGGACATCCATGTCCATGTGTTCCGATATAAAGAAGCTACCAGACTTATGGCATTTATTGGAGGTATTCCACCAATTTTATTTGACGCGACGGTTTTGTGAACAAATGTCCCAATTTAGCCACCTCCATCTCAAAATCTCCTAAACTCATCACTTAACTTATTACTGACCCTGAATATATAGACACAACCCAACCTGTTTGCCAGCGCTGATGGACACAAAGAACTATACTGCATTCATATTAGCAATATGATATCCAATCACCTAAAACACTCCAACCCTCCCTTCATTCTCCCTTATTTTACAAAGACTTATTCCACACCAGATCGTTTCTCAAATCTAATGACCACATTATTGTTACTAGAGCTGACAAAGGAAACATAACTGTCATCATAGATAAAACAGAATATAATGAAAAAATCACTAATCGACTATCTGACAATACACGATGCCTCTTAAATAGATATGACGGCGTCAGATCCACACAATCAGTATTAAAACTTATAATAGACATTGTTAACGCCAAGATATAATTACGCTGTAAATAATTGTAAATAGTATTTTTAGTATTTAGTTTTATAGTTTTAGTTATATAGTTTTATTAGTATTTCATGTAGTTACATTTATTTTTATTTTTATTGTTTTATTTAGATTTAGTTATTTGAAAAGAAAAATGTGTAAAATTATATTTGTTTGTAATAATGAGTAATAGAGACAGTTGCTAGGGGTGATCATTGCTGCTAAGATGCGTCACCTACCTACGGACCGAACATCTTAGTTTTTAGAGGAGTTGCGACTAATTAGTGGCCCTGATAGCGTCCTCAGCAGCCCTGTCTGCGTTTATAGTTTAATAGTTTGGACATTTGTTGCGTGTTTTAGTCGTTATTACAGTTCGAAACCAGACCTTTTCTGCGTTTCTGGCCTTTGAGTGCAATATGAGTTGTTGCTAATCAATCGGCTCGTATAATTAATAAAAACAACTAGACTATGTCTGCCCTCAATGAGTCCCAGTGTAGCCATCTTAGCTTTTGGGACATCGACTGTTTGTAAGCCATTGCACCAACTTTGGACCAGTTTGAGAGTCGCAATTGAGTAGTTAGCAATGGAGCTTCTACAAGCAGAATATCTTCCTCTCACCTATCGGAGTGGATTAACCGTCGACCAGTATTTATTTTACATATTATTTGTTTATTTGTAAATTAGTTTATTTTATTTTAATTTTCATAATTTATCTAATTTTATTTTTATTTTTGCTTGTATGTTTTATTTATGTTAGTTTTTTTTTTACGATGTTTAAATTGAACCAAATAAATGTTTAATCTGAGCCAGTTTGTTTTTTGTTCATTTTAAGGCCTTCCAACAAAAAGACATAGTCGATTTGAGGTGGCTTTAACAGACAGTTTAAAAGACGTAAAAATCCCTTCTGATCAATACTGAGCCAGAACAAATAACATATGCAACATACCGATAATCCACAAAGAATTAGGCGCTCTCTTTAAATTTCAATTGCAATGCTGAGCATTTTGCAGATTATTAATTTAGAAATATTCCCGGTTTCACAAAAGAATATAATTGTTGCAATTTCCGTAACGTTTATAGAACATCACCTACATGCAACACAAATGTTAATATATTATTATAAAGAAAAAACCTTAAGGTTTTCCTCAGTAGCTAATGTATTTACCTGATTTAAACGTATAAAAATTTATATTACCAATAATGAAATCAAAGATTATATCTAGTCAATTATTAGCGATTTACTTCCCCAATTCCAAATTTAATGCAATCAGAAATACTCATAAAGCTGCAGTCAATACAAATATTTCTGACAAATAAATTAATTAAACATTATACACCGTGAAATACATGATCCCTCATCTGAGAACGTATCAACAAATTGATTTATTATAAAAATTTGGTTGATTTTAAAAAATGATTGATTTATGACTTTAAAAAATTTAAATATTACATTTACATATTTATCATGGCGTATTCTTTGCAGTAGTTAGTAACTTTTTTAAGTTGATTTAAAAAAAAATGGAATTTAGAAACATTTCTACTCATACTCCTCTAGTGCTTAGTAAATTTAAGTTCATATATATATTCTAATATTAAATAAAATATTTCTATAAATAAAAAGTTCAATTTTTTTGCCTAATAACTGAAGTCTTCCATGAGAGGAACTAACTATCTTGATGTCAATCGCAGGTGTCATGTCATCTACAGCGCTCACGGGCTTGTCAGCTTTTGATTATCTTTGAGATATATCCAGGGGGATTCTTGTAGCATGAAGTATCGAAACAATATTAAATGTATCCATTGGCAGCAGAAGAAAAAAAAGCAAGAGAGACTGGTTTATAAAATGGAAACTAACATGGTTTCAAAATTAGATTGTCAAATAAATGTAAATATTATGAAACAATTTTTTTAAATTTTATAACCATCTGCTGCAGCCAAGAGTACTAAATGAGAAAAAATATTGTATAATAAAATTAAATTTTTTACAATAATTAGCAAATTTAAAAAAATTAATTAGTACTAAATATTGCAAAATATTTATTAACTTTTCAATGCAACTGATAATGATGAAACAATATATTTATAATAAATATAGTAGAACTGAGCTTGTCCGTATCTACTAACGCTAGTTATTTCCTTGCCATACATACAGAAACATACAGTCAAAAGTCCATAAATTTTGAAGTCAAAAAAGTTTAGAGTCGAATTTATAAATAAAATAAAAACTCCTTAACTCCAACCTTAGACTCGATGACTTGAAACGAAAACTACGAGACAGCGAACCCTTAGACGCCGATAACTTGAATCTGAGAAGGGATCAAGAAACTAAAACTTGGAGTTTAAATTATTTAATACACACCTCAACCATAGGAAAAAAATATCAGAATCTAAGGTTCTTCTGGCAATCAGAGCCAGATTAACAGCCGTTCTACTGCTAATGATCTATGCGACTATTTGGCAAAATATACTTTGATACCTTGGGAGAGCAATGATTTTATTGAGTAATCTTTTAATTATTATGTTTAAATTTAATTTATATTATGTAATTGAAGTTTTAAAATAATTAGTTAAAGAAATTATTTGTTCTACAATCTGTATGTATTATAATTTAAGATTAATAACTATTACAATTAAAACAATACTTAAGAAACAATTACCAACAATTATTTATTAATGCATGTTCTTCCAAAAAATTAGATAAGAAATTTAAATTCATGTTACCCTATCCGAATAAATACACGTGTCATAATGAGACCAAGTACCTGCTATACAGAACGATTATGTGTTAGAAAAATCAAAACAAACCCTTGCCCCATGTCAGCTCAATTCCGTTCTATGCACAAACCTTGAGTTAGTTGTATCACATCAATGTAGAACAAACTCTTATAGACAATTGTAAGTAATGTTTTAGTTGTAATAGTTATTAAACCTAAATTATACAATGTAAATGTAGTATTTTAATAATTACTTAAAGCAATTAATTGAAAATCTTTTTTTATACGTCACCTAAATATACTAGTATTATTGACATATTTTCAAGATCAATAAAAAACAATATCCTCTAAATTACATTTCCTTGCTGTCTCAAATTTCTGTATAATATATTCCCTCATTTCACATTCTCTTCCTAATTGCCAAATCAGAAATTCATATTTGAGAAGTGACGTTAAAGCGAGCCGGCCTCAATTATGTTTCACAATATTGGCCGCCCCTAAGGGGAAGAAAATGTCTATAGGAACTGGAGAAGGAGGGGCTCATATTCCATCCCAGTCGGGCCATTAGATCTCAGTCGTCAACTGTAACCTCCTTTTCCACTTGCATTCAATAAATATGTAGGGTAATTGAGAGCTAAGTGGAAGAACATGTCATGTAACAGTTCAACTAAAATAGGAATATTCCCTTGGAAAAATATTTTAAATATGTACTCCTGTTTTCCCTTATTTTTCTAAACCTTATTCTTCCCCTACTAAAATAAAAATTGCTGTAACATGACATGTTCTTCTACTTATCTCTACAAATTATGACTATGGTTTTACTGAAATATAAAAGTAAAAATATAAAATATATAATAATTTTTTTTTTTTTAATAGAAAACTAGCCCTTAAAAACACAGATTCTATAAAAAGTGAAGCGTGGTAAATAAATAGTTGTTAATTGTTTTATTTTTACTCCCCTAAATAGTACCTTTAAACTATAAAGGCTAGTGAACTATCAAACAATCCAAAAAATATTACCCTAAAAGCCAAGAAAAATTAATCCATAATACCACCTCAACCACTATACCTCTCAACCTTGTTAAAATTCTTAATCTAGGCACCAATTTAGCCACCTCCATCTCAAAATCTTCTAAACTCATCACTTCACTTATTACTGACCCTGAATATATAGACAACCCAACCTGTTTGCCAGCGCTGATGGACACAAAGAACTATACTGCATTCATATTAGCAATATGATATCCAATCACCTAAAACACTCCAACCCTCCCTTCATTCTCCCTTATTTTACGAAGACTTATTCCACACCAGATCGTTTCTCAAATCTAATGACCACATTATTGTTACTAGAGCTGACAAAGGAAACATAACTGTCATCATAGATAAAACAGAATATAATGAAAAAATCACTAATCGCCTATCTGACAAATCCACCTTCCACCCGTGATCCCACCCGAATACTTATGAACAAACTTAATCAATACATTAAAAACCTTCTTCGAAACAAAATAATTATTCGTCCCACCTACTACAAACTCATTTCTGCACCTCCTCGCTTGTACGAATATACCCAAAATCCACAAACCTGACCCCCATCATATTCAATCTTAATGTTCCATCTTCTAAACTTAGCCAATTCCTCCTTCCATCTCTTCAATTCCACAGAAGATCCTATCAATTCTTACAAATACTAAGGATCCTATTCCTCTCCAATATTGCTCCAACGTTGTCAACCGTATCCCCTGTTCCTCTCCCAATTTTTCATACACAGGCAAAACTAAGAAACACCTAAGACCACCTATCTCTCAACACAAATTATCCCATATATATGTTCAGAACGGTGTTGGCGATCGGGTGTGTTTAGTACACTCCCGAGAACTGGGACTTGTTGCTGCTACAACAGCTGAGATATATCTATTCTCAATTATTTTATTACAGTCTTCTCCTAACATACATTTAGTATTTTTTAAAATTATTTATTGAGGTGTAGATAGTTGACCGTAGATTCCACATACACCACAACGTCCCGTGACCCTACACCTTCATTAAAAACAACATTTAACAAACATCTTAAAGATCTCTTACATTCTAAATTTATTAATTATCCCACATACAGAAACCTCATCTCTTATAATTCAGTTCACATTCCATGGTCAATTTTATAAACAAATTTCAGGCCTGGCTATGGGTAATCCTCTATCCCACGATATTTCCAATTTCGTACTTAACGATTTACTAAACTCAGTTACCCTACAGTTCTCTAATGACATCATTTTTATTTAAAAATATGTTGACACCTCCTCTTAATAACTGAATACTAATAAAATCACCGATATCTTGTTTGCCTCCATCCGACAAACTTCTCCTGTTATAAATTATTTATTGTTTTATTAATGAAATAAGTGCACAGCATACAAAAGGATGAACTAATGATCAGTACAAATAAGCGATAGGAGGTTAGTAAAAAAAACGGATTCAATTCAATTAAATGAAGTTATAGAAAATGTTTCACGTTACTTGATAATTAGTGAGGAAGGTGTTAGGAAGGTAACAATCATCAACGATATTTAAGCAAGTGGTGATCGAGATTTTTCGAAAACAGCAATAGTTGTACAAATTCTAAAACCAAACAAAGACAGACTTTTGTCCCTCTAGCAATGGACCAATCGCATTAACACAATGCACGCAAATTATGGAAAGAGTGCTTAACTGGAGATTAAATTGGTTTATTGAAAACAACTAACTTAACTCTGATAGACAATATAGATTAAGGGAACACATATTAAAACTCCAACTGGATATCTCCGAATCATTTATTTCAAACTCAATAACAGTAGCAAAATCTATAGATTTCGAAAAGACCTTTGATACGGCTTGGAAGAGATTAATAATTAATAAATTGATAGCTTGGGGTATTCAGGGATATTTTATTCATTTTGTCATAAATTTCTTATCAAACCGTAAATTTCAAGTTCGGAATGGAACATCTCCCTCTCTCAAAAACTAACCCAAGTAAATGGTGTTCCGCAAAGAAGCGTTCTTAGTCCAACACTTTTCAAAATATCCATTAACCAACACATTAACAGTTAGGAAGTAATAGATACAGGATACAAAAAAAAAAGAAAAGGAAATCATTATATTTTGATATACCTTCTAAGATATATAAAAATACTGAAAAATGTGGATAAATTTTTACAACAATAATTTATTGATATTGTAAAAAAGTCGTCATTCAGATACATTTTAACCACAAGTAGAGTCCTGAGCGTCTCAAACTAGCCCCCCTCATTCATACTCCAATGCTTTTCAATACAGCAGTCCTGATTTTTTTCTTATTACAAATGGGAATGGCAGCTCGATTCGAAGGTTGCCAGACAGAATGTAAACGGAAATGGATTTAATATGTTATTTTAATTTAGATTTACATTTTTTTTTGTCCATTACCTATTTTCTGTACATACTCGACAGAATGTAATATTATACAATAAGAATATAAAATAAAAAAGATATGTAAAAATTTGACAAGGCTTTATTTTTAATCAAAAAGTCGATATTTTCTTTTAATTGCACAACTCACAGCAACTGCTGTACCATGTTGACCCACGGATATACTACACTAGCCATCATTCCGATATATATATTTTAATAATGAGTACGGCTTCTCTCACAAATTGTCTGGTGATGGCACGATAGCCGAAACGTCGGTTTTAAAATATGATTTCGGTGACGTAATCTCGCCTCATAAATATAAAAAATAAACATACAAATTATCGATGAAATTGAGCAAGTAAAATTAATAAAAAAAAATTAAAAATAGTTATCAATTGCTCATAAACCAGTATACTATATAAATAATACTTTAAACTATATACCTTCTCCGGTACATAGAGAATGTAACCTCCTAGAAGGGGCTGTGATAAGTTGATCAGGGAGAAATGCTGGGTTTATTGTCCCTCAAATCCTAAGCCGGGGATTGGAGGGCTCCTAAAAGCTGTCAGGTTCCCTCCCTCACTTACTTTGTTCTTCTTATTACAGCTTCTGTCGAGGCTCCCTACTCCTTCAAGGCGCTAAGGAAAACAACAACGTTTGTCTCTTAAAAACTAAGTAATATTAAAAATTCATATTAAGGCATTTCTAATTCTTTAAACTAAACGCCTTAATAAAGAATACTTTTTTTAATGCAATAAATAAATAAAGAAGAGAGAAATATAAGACAATAAATACTGTTTTAATTAATTATCATTATTTATATACAGAAAAAATATTGAAAATTCATCCAATAAGTACAGTAGAATAAATAAATAACATAATATGATAATATTATTTATTTATCAACTTAATTAATATATATATAGTTAACCATGAAAATTTGAAAAATGAAGAAGATGGTCAAGGTTGCAGTCAAAAAAGAAGAACATAGTTTTTAACTATTTAATGTTTGACGTTTCCCCCATTTACATATTTTATACTAAATAATATAAAAAAGTAAGAAAATAACTTTCAATTTTTTTAAATTTTTAATCTAAATTATCTACATTTACATTTTACTTTGTATAGAAGAATATTGTAAAATTAGATGTGAACTTTTACATTATACTTTAATGGAGTATTCAATCAATAAAGTCTTAAATAGAAGGGTAGATTCAAATTCTACATCCTGAAATTTATTACTTAATGTCTTAAATTTGAAACTTATGTCGTAAAAGGTAATAAGAGTAATGAAAACCAAATAAAAAATAAAAGATTTTTTTCTTACATTTATTTAAGCATCATAAAAAATAGTCGATGCTATTTTTTTGTGTTTTTCAGAGTATGACCTAAAATATAAATTTCTACTTAACCTATATTAAAATCTGATTGATATTAATAAAGTTTTTAATTACAAATTTAAATTTTATATCATAAATTCTTCCAGTTTATTTCTCAAATTTGAACCTAACTTTTAATTTATCAAAAGTAAATTGCAAATCGAAATGCTCTATTAAAACACTTGATTATTTAAATTAGATGCTTCTGTTATAAGGTTGTCAAAATAATTTTCACAAAAGTTGAAACACTGACTTTTGATAGGAAACTTTTTATATGCATTAACAGCAACAAGATGTATTGCCTCAGTCTATGATTTAAAAAAAAATTGATCTTATGAAAGATAAAAGTAATAATTTCAAACCAAAGTAGACTGGTAAGTGTAAGTTGTTTGATAGACGAGCCAGATTTATCAAACATTTTTCCGACATTCACACTACGTCTAACTTTTGCTAGACCTACATAATCACAAAATAAACAGTGAATAAAACAACGTTTGTATACTTAATTCTGGTGGTAAAAATACATTCAGAAAATTACTGAACACAAAATAAAATATTATAAAATAAAAATTATCATCAATAATAACACATGCATTAATTTTTATAAGTAGTGAAAATAAGAAACCTGTTAAACATAATAAAGAACATACTTTTAAGAATTAACACATGAATAATTATTTATACAGTAAAAGATGTCGTAAAAATAACATGATAGTTTGTTACTAGCACGTGATTTTCACATAATACGTTTAGTTATATGTAAAAACTATTTAAATAAATTTTAAAATTAGGCGTACAATATCGATAAAGACTCGAATGTATTGAAGGATGAACCTATCAAAATAAAGAGTAAATCTAAACAGATATACTTTTGCAACGAGTTGTAAATTATTCAACTATTATGACAATGATCAAGTTATCTATATATCATAAGAAAGTTTGAATTGCCATAAGTTTGTTGATGTTAGGAAACAAAGAAATAAAGTTGCCCAAAAAAAATGTAATATAAGCTGTAATATAAACTGTTTGGGCGCTTGGTAACATAGTGGATTAACGCCAAAGTGTTAAACAAAGTCCCCGTATCAGCTACTATAACATAGGCAACAAATAGCTTACAAACAACAAAGTTTGGAGCTGCCAAACTGCCCGAGGCAAAACATTAACTAGTCCAGTTTATGCGACCTTAAAGGCAGGCGGATCTCATACAATATATGATCAACCTCTTTCTTAGGAAACACCTTTGAAAATTAAATTCCTTCTTGTCTGCCACTATAAGAAAACTCTTAAGTCTTATGGATCAAAGATTTATAATAGACAAAGAAATGAAAATCCCGTCAATTAATTATTCTTACGAGGTGTGTGCCTTCAAACTAGGTCTAGTAAAATAAACTTTCTAGTGGTCAACTGTAAACTGTTAAGTAGGTTTAACTACCTATGTAATTAATTAGATAGGTTCAACTGCGCGAATCACCTCTCGATTAATAAGTTAATCATTCAATATAACGATTGAATTTCTAATTGAATTTTTACACAATGGTTAAGTAAAATTTCTACTGTGTGAAAACTGAGAACATATAATACAAGCACATTTACAATATAACATTTTTTTTTACGTTTTTATCTGTATTTCCTGTTGAGTTTTCATTTTATGGCGTAAAATGTCGCACCATTAATTTAAACTCCCCTAATTAAAGTGCTCAGATGTTAGTTGATTTGCGTGGTGCCTCACATTATCCTAGAATAGCACAAACTAATCCCCAATAAATAATACAGATGGCGCAACACGTATTTGAAGGATATCATCAATATGCCAGGCGCCATTAGGATTTGCCTATAATTATATAGAAATTATAATTTACAAACGGCTTAGATTAGTTAAAATGTGTGTTTATGATTGTATTGTATTTAACTAATACCTCAGCAAAAGAAAAAAAAATCATCGTATGAAATTCGCTAGGTAATTACAAATAAAGTAAAATGATATATCATGCATAATGTGTATTTTAAAAACAGAACACTTTTTGTATTTAAAATACTGAACTATACCTGGTGCAATCACCAATGTCCAACTCAACGCCAAGTTCATTCAACACCATCACTAAGTCTCTAGAGTAATTAAATCTGACAAATTGAACGATGAAATCTTTTACCTGATCACTTATCTCACCCTCTCCTTAGCACGAGGTGTATTTAAAGTGAATCGTGGCTCATCTCTAAACAATGCACATGACCCATCTTCATTTGTCCAATCACTACCCTCGGAATCATTAAATTTATTTTACTTCATTCGTAGTAGAGAACCCATTTTTCAGAACATGTTTGTGAACATGCCAGAACAGCCGATCTGTTCGGGCGTCAAATCCTATTACAGAGTATGGTCGGCCAGATAAAGGCCACCACGTGTAGTTGCCTGTCTATCAGAAACATTTTACCTGGAAATCGAACACTGATTAATGACAAAGCACCTGGCTAATTCTCTACCCATGATACGTAATCGAACGATTCACTATGACCTCCAAAAACTTTTCTCGGTGATTCGTCTATTGAAAATTGTACAAAATAACAAAAAAACAAAAATTGTTAACGTTTTACGCTTCTAGTGTTATATTTTAACGACTATATACAAACACTGTACCTCTGACGCTAATTCCGAAACTTTCCGAAGTGATTAACGTTTGAAACCAGTTTCTAACCGTAACCTGTCAGATGCGGAACTTTATGGTAGCTTTGACAAATGTATCCCAACATAAATCACCATTATTCCATCAGCATATATCACTTGGAATCACGGGCTAATTGCTCAGGGGAAGTATTGGAAAATTTAATGAGCATTATTTAGAAAGTTAAATAGCGCTTTTATTCACCATTAAGGAAGATGAATGCAAATATTTTAGATCTATTAAATGGCAAAGAAAGAAGATAATTGGTTATTTGAACAGAAAAAAAAACTTTAAACTTCTCAAGAAAAAAACAAAACAATTTTTCTACAATTTGTAACATAATTCGAATTGTACAAGTATTATAATTGAAATATTATTATTTTAATAAAAATCGGTCAAAATGTTTTTTAAAATTTCAATATTATCAATTTTGAATGGCAATAATTTAATTTTGGTAATTTATGTAAAATGGAGCAACATCCCATGCTATATGTTTTTATTTAAAGGGTAATATTTCAAATTTAATTTTAAATTGAACGTTTTTTTTTTTTTTAAATAGTTACGTTCAAAATATAACTTAAAAATTGATATTGAGTTTTTAATTTTATTCTTTTTTCTTTTCTTTTGAACAATACAATTTTACTTACTAACTGTCTTATTCTAGCATAGAACTATGAAATAAAGAGAAAAAAAAAAAAAGAATAAAACGGTAAGCTCTTTATATGTACTTATGAAAATTCAAAATTAAAGATTTCCCTTATATTAAGAGTGAGAAATATGGTACATATAGGAATAAAGATATTTGGATGTCATATGGTGCTTTTATATATTTACTGTTGTTTTTTTTTTACAATGGACAACTAAATATCCCACACTATCTGTTGTTGTTGCTCTCAAATACTTGTATAGAGCCCAATAATGTAAGGAAAAATCAAGTTTTCAAGAGGGAGAGGGTTCTTTTTTTCAAACTGTTCTAAATTTAATTTGACGTCTTTTTCATTAATTCAACTTTTCCAATGTAAGAGAATCCCTTAATTTTTAATGAAACTTTGATTATTATCATTATAGTAAAACTAATAAGTTGATACAATTTCTACAAAAACAAAGCAACAACATAATAACTATAGTAAAAGATGGTTTAAAAACGGAATTATATCGTCAGTTGTTTTATAGAGCCAATGAAAATTAACTAGGTCCAAGTAAGTAAAATAAAAAACTTTCAAAGCTTTTCATCAGATATAAACGATTTTAACTTCCACTAGATATCTTGTTCTCACTAAATAGATATAAAAATTGACAATTTTTTAATATATTTATATTATTTGTTTAGCGTACAAAAATAAAATTTTAAAAATGTAATTAGGAACCTTAACATATACATACATATATAAAGTGCATTCTTATGAAATATGTGCAAGATATTGAACGTGGTGAAAATTAATTTATTCGGTAATGATTAAATAGCATTATAAGAACCAAACTTCAAACAAGATTAATAAAACTCCTCATAAAGAGATTAATAACGTTACAAAAAATTATTTTTCAAAACGTTTTATTATTTATTTTAATCGTCATGTTTGTTGTATTACTTAGAAAGAAAAATTCATATTCAGATAATTATAGCTGATGCTTTAGAAAAAAAAATAAATAAGCAGAAAAAGATTTTATCAACATATCTTAAGTTGTGTCAACATAAAACTTTGTAGACGGAACAAATTCATTAAATAAGTTAAATGAATAAGCAAGTTAAGTTGCAAGTTTGGTCTTGTAACTTTAATCAATCAAATCATAAGCCACAACTTTATCATCGATTTGTGGTAGGGCATTGCCCTGGAATCAATTTTATAATAATATCATTACAAACTTTATTGAAGTAAAAGTAAATCATAATAGAAATTCCTTGCGAAGCGAAACTTTCACTTAACTATTTAATTTTGAGTTGAAATTAAACCCAGCTTGATTGAGAATAAATATTTAAGTGTAATTTACCGTGGAAATACTTGCCTTATTCTGTATCCGAATAAAACCGGAATAGCTAACTCCAAATTCAACTGTACTTTTGATATTTCTCGTTGACTAATGTTAACATTTTCTTTTGCTTTTGACAAAAATATAAAAATGTAGCATTAGTATTTTTTTTTTAAATTATTTTTATATTCACTATCCTTCCTGTATCATTTATATTCATGTATCTATCTTTTAATTTATATTCATGTAAACTTAAGTGTACTTATATTAACTACTTTATTATTAATTTTCTATTATATTTTACACTTTTCTGTATCCCCGCTCATTTGGTATATTTTGTTTCTTACTCACTTACACACATTGTATCCCATTATTTTATACTTTACTTTTCCTTTGTTTTTCTATATATTTTTTTAATTAATATTTCTTTTCCACCTATTATGTATATTACCATTTATTGTTCACCTAATTTAAATACTTTTTTACTATGTTTACTTTACAAATTATTTTCGTTATTGTGGCATAACTGCCATCCCTACTCCTCCCAATACAAACTGTCACTTCACTTGACTGCCGTCAAAACA
>NW_027109220.1:1311774-1369525 GCF_000696795.3 Halyomorpha halys | reverse complement strand
CTTATTTGTGTTTCATTGACCGCACCCCCAACCATCTTCTCCTCACTTTTTTTCTATAAGTTATTTCATAATTTTATTTCCAACCCACAACTATATCTCCAAGTACATTCTTTACCCTGCAAAAGGAAACTCTCTATTCAATCTCTCAGTTCAGATAATAATAACAATCTTAACGAATAATAAGAAATATAGAATAATTAGGAAAAAGAAGTGATTCATTAGAGTCCTATTTATTTTAATTAATGTCAAGTTTTATTAATTATAGCCATAGTTAATTGATTAGAAGTACGATTGTTTTCACTTTTTTTATAATTTTATATTTCTTATTCTTATATTGCTTTTATCTTCTTATAATACTTAATATATACACTTTCTTTTAATAATGCTTATGTATCTATCTATATTATTAATTATTTTCTTATCTTCTAGTTATTATGTATTTCCTTTCATTCATTATGGTGGTAATCTTGTTTTTTTATTCTTAGCCCTGATGAAAGCTTGAAATTGAGGCCAAAACGTATTTTGGCTATACACAGAGCATTATTAAATAAGATTCTATTAATTTTTGTTCTTCGCTGACCTTAGGACCTCATATAATATTCATGATCGACACCTAACGTAATCGTCTTATAAATAAAGATAAGGGGTAAAAGTGACCACATGAAAAAATACATTGCAGTAAGTCGAGGAACAAGATTGGTCAAAGGTTGAGATTGATAAATTACTTTAAAGTGAATCAGAACTAACAATAATAATGACAAATGATGAAAAAAAAAAAAAATAAAGAAAAGAAGGGGGAAAAAATGGCATGCTGTTTTCTAATTGCAGGCGCTTTTTAAGTATTGCTGGATTAAGCTATCTTAAAGTATCCTCCTACCATTTCAAACAAATATTTCAAAAGTAATGTAGGACCTCCCTGAGGTCTTAGTGGGGCAGTTCCGTTCAGAAAGGATTACCTTTTTTTGACACAGTATGGTGAAGATATAAGAAAATAATAATTCATCTTTAAAAATAAAACAGCGTTATGTATTCTTACTTAATTACTACGTAAATAAGAACAAATACAAATTTCACAACGAACATATTAGAATAGCTACCTAAGGCAGTGTACTAGAATAATTTTATAGCAAAAAATGTAGGGAAAAAAACTATTATTTAAAGAGAAGTATTGTATAATTACTTAACTTGTTTTTTACAATGAGTAATCATTTAAGAACAGTTAATGCTTAGTTTTTACAAGCTTCTTCTAATGTAGAGGTTTTAATGAGTCGAGAGGAACAATACAATAAATTGATGAATTGAACGAGAGTAGAAATACAATCAATTACCTTTAATTGAATGCTCTTGTCTAACTAAGGAATATCAATGGATTAGTGTTCTTTTTCCGGTAGAATCTCTTTCTGAAATATCTCATGAAACACAAACAACCAGAGGGAGAATTAATGGATGAATGCTAGTTGGATCGAGACTGTTCCTATGAATATTCAGGGACACCACTCAGTATCCAGAACGAAATTCCAATCTGCTTCTCTTTATATTTTTGTTTCATGTTGAACATAAAAAACGAATTCCGGGAGTTTATAAGGACTTCAAGGCAATTCGATGTATGCAGAATTATCGGTGATAGAGTCATTGGAAAGAAACACTACAAACAATCGCTCACACACACGAATGGTTGATCTGTGTCCAAAAAACCTACTCTCGACGAATCGGCAACGAGCTTAGGCCAACTCGTACAAGCCACCCATCCATTTGCTCGCGCATGTCAGAGTTCGCCATGTCTTGGCCAACATTTAGAGACCCCTAACATAATAGGGTCTCTTTATATGTTTTCGAGGGTGTTGAAGATGAAACTAAAATCGATTTTATGATCACGTGCTTGCTTGTCGATTAATTCTATATAATTTTTTCAATCCTTAACATATTGGAGTCCCCAAATATGTTTTCGGGAGTGCTAAAAATGAAAATAAAATAAATTTTGTGATGGCATTCTAATAAATCGATTTATTATAACTTTTTCAAATTTTTACATATGTGTAACTTTGTATCTATGCATAGAAAATGAAAAAAAAATAGTAACTTTCAAAACATATAAAAAGTCCACAATATTTCAGAGATCCTAAAGGGTAAATAGAAAGGTAAGTACGCATTTAAAAATTGATAATTTTTTTATTTTCAGCCTCCCAGTTAACATATTGAGGAACACCAATATGTAATATATCCGAAGAGTGAAAATAAATTGATTCACAAGCGCACGCTAACAAAATGGATTTTATTTTCATTTTCAGAACCACCAAAAACGTACACAAGGACATCAATATGTTAGAAATCCAAGAATTTAAAATAAATAGATGAGAAAACACGTTATCATAACGAGATAAAAAAAAAGAGAGATCTGCAGGAAATTCTTTCTCGTTCTCTCTTTTCACCAATCCTTTTTACTATACCAGCCAGACTTTTATAGGTTATCGTTTTCATAGTCTGTTAATGCCAATGGGATCCTAATTGAGAGTCAAGAACAGCCAGCTATCTTATACCACCCCTGTAAATTTTACAGCCAAAGCCATATAATTTTTTGCAGTGTTGCTAGGAATGTTGGTGACTAGCTGAGAGCTTTAGTTGGCTATTAACGGCTTAAAAAACAAAACCAGATATATCTCAAGCTTTTATTTATTTTTTTACTTCACACAGCTCTACTGTCACACCGCATTTTGTACAAAAATATAACTTACAACTCATGTGGGTTCCAATGCGCCCCATTTCTAACTTCGTCCTTCAGGGAGTTCACATCTTTCTTTTCTTTGAAGATGTGGCCGCTCTAGCTGCTGTCTTAAATTTCTTAAGAATATTTGTACTAATTGTTTTTTTTTGGCGGATTGTACTTATATGTAATTAGGAACAACCGAACAAATTTTTGCAGTTGAAAAGATAGAATTTTTCCAATGGATAAGGAAACTCTAAGCGGGAAAACCCGAATATATCTACTTCATATCTGAGATCTACAGGCGGCATGAGATGAAAACTACCAAAAAGTAATATAATTATCTCAACCAAGTAATATAATCAGGCCAAAACATTTAGGATCGAAACGTCAAAAATTTTGCAATAGGAAATCACAAAAAAAAAAATAAATAAACCCTTACGTAATAATTGACATTAAATTTTTTCTACCTATTTTTCCATCACAACACTTTTTCAGATTTGTTCTTAGATTTCCTAACTTTTTAGAAAAATTGATGTCCAAACTTTTCCCGGTTTTCCAGTTCTAGATAACTCTGAATACAACCACGGGTTTTATTGTTGCGTCGCTTTTTTTCCATTGTTTCCCAGAATAGGTTACTAACAAACAGCAGCTCAGTTTGAAAAATATTTTAAAACCTACAATATGTTCCAAGATGTTTCTATCTACAATAAATTAAAACAATAAAAATCAAAACATCCTATAAAGTATAAAAAAATAAAATCAAACAATAGGCTCGAATTCCACGGTTCAGGAAATATTAATTATACTAATTAGGCAGTATCTAAGAAAAAATTAATTAATTAATTAATTAATTAATAAAAAATTAGTGTAGAAATAAATAATAGCATAATAACAATACAAATCCAGATATTACTATCAGAAAGTTAGTTTTTGCAGCCTTGAGTTGCCGTCTCGTTCAGCTGGTAAAACCTCATAATAAAACACCATTTTATTCCATCGACATCAACATTCTACCTTGTACACCTTTGTAACATTTATAGTAAATGTAAACCAGGAGTACGCAATAACCAATACCAACAGTATCATCCTGAACGATTTATTAATAATTATAAAGAATAGAATCACAAGAGAATTGTTTGAAGTTAATGTTTGCTGCCAATTGTTAAAATAATACAATCAGCAATATAATAGTAAGCAACAGTCAGTATTAATTATAGTAAAAATACCGTTAATCGTCATTCTGGAACTAAGTACACGCTACAAAAGTTTCTCATTAACGAGTGGTTCAACTAATGGAAGGAAACACAATTAGTAGGAAAAGACAGGGACTTTCCTTAATTAAGTTGGGAAGAGGTTCTCCTTTCCTATTCAGTTACTAGGCAACTGTCTTAGCGGGGCCTACTTATTAAAGCGCTTAGTCAAACAAATTTCACTGCTGAGGATCAAATAGCGACGCTGTGCAGTCCAGTGCCAACTCTGTACTCTTCTAAAGTGGGTTGTCAATATATTCTTCCCGATACTCATGATAGCTCTATAGATATACTGGACTATGAAAAAAAATTCTATCAGTCTTATTGAAAAAACAAATCGAATATTCTTATGTCGAAAGATAGTTACAAAACTATAGTTTTAAACGAACGATTATTATAAAGTGGGTCTAGTATTAATTTAATCAGATTCAGTCAACAACTTTCGTTCGTGTTTGGTCCATTATTTTCCGCGGTTAGTACTATCCGTGGTAAACTTGTAATATGATAATACCAATCAACAGCGATAATAGCGTTATCTAATGTTATTTTTGTTTTAATTAGTTATTTTTTCGAAAATCTATGTTTCACGATTCATTGTTCAGTAGTGGAAGTAGGGAAGATGAATAATTTAATGAAAATGTAGTTGATAAGAACATCAGTAGAAGAAAAACTTACAGAATCAGGAAGTATTTCAACTTTGAAATTAATGAAAGATTTCATATGCTATCTACCAAGATAACAGCATTATTATTATATATCAGACCACAGTTAACAGATCCTACTGCTAGAAAAAGAGGATCCTTATCAGAAAAACAGAAACATTGCTTAGCCCTCCACTGGCTTGGAAGTGGGATCCAATATCACACTATAAGAGACATACACGGTGTAAGTAAAGCAAATGTTTGTAGATGCATACAAAACGTAAAGGCCGCCAACTTTTTTTATTTCAAAAAGTTGAGTCTTAGCCAGATAAAATTGCAGCAGAAATCAATTCTTTTTGTATTGTGGCTCAATTTACTTTTTTTTTTTGGAACAGTTGATAGGTCGTTGCAATTGAATTAGTAACAAATGAGGCTGCATATGCCGATCGCCGAAGAGCATTTCAATAATTGTATGTTTATTTGCGGCCCAGTTATGATGAGTCAGAATCTAAGCTTCAAAAAAAAGGGAAAGTGGGACACTAAATAACGCACATAAGATCAACTGAGATACTGGTTTATTCTCCTGAGTAATCCTCTATATATACAATTTGGAATGTTGACATGGGGAGTTTAGGTATTAAGAGTCATAATACCTATGCTCTGTTTATAACTGCCCTACATCCATATATTATTACTAGAGTGCTAAGTGGCCTGATAGCGTTCACGACTAACGACCTCAAAAGCAGAATGGTTCGTTATATCGAACTTTAGAGACGGAGAACATTTACAGAATGCAGTTCTGTTAGGAGACTCTGTTTATCAATGTTGTCATCGATTGGAGGAACCCATCCCTATGACAGATTATAATATATGTAGTCCTCAATAAAATCAGCATATGTAAAACTTTAATTTTATATTACACAGTTACGAAGCAGTTCAGGACCTTTTTACATACGTATTAAGTTTTCTTATTCTTAGAAGCTTTTCTTGAAATGTCTCGTCTAGCTCCGATGGAAATTTTGATTGGGCTATGGAGAGCGACCAAGATGGGAAAGGGGAAAACAATTTATTATATACTAATATTCATAATTAAGACAAAAGATATTATTATCTGTTTCTGCAATTCGTATTTAAAAGGAAGCCTCCTTATCAAAGATAACAAGGTGATATCAATTACAGAAAACTACAACTTTTTTTTCGCTAAAAACTACTAAACTATATTCAATGAAAATTGATGAGGTAAATGATAATAAAAGAGAAATTGTAAAATATCAAATACAATTTTAGAGAAAAAAGAATATGAGATTAAATATCAAAATTGTAAATTTAAAAACATTTTAATATAAATGTTATAACAACAATTAAAATTATTCTTCATTACATAACAAGTAAATGTGAATGAAACATGAATAAAAGAAAAAACAAAAAGTATATATAGATATATACTATATTAACTATTTTGTTCATTTATTTTTTGCTTTAAGGCTTATAAACTTCGCCTACTATTTTTGCAGCATTACTATAAAGGTGCATGTACTAGCATAAATAATGTATTTATTATACTTTAAATAATTCAATTTGTTTTGCCAAAAAAAAGTAACTAATAAAAAAACAAAACAGCAAAATCAATTCTTTATTTATAATGAAGTTATATCATTTAAAAAGTAATTTTGTAAAAAAACAAAACAAAAAAAAACGGAGATTTTGTCGACCTTTTACGAAATGATAAGGGCATATTGGAACTAAATATAATTAGAACTATCAGTAATAAAAATTCTAGATGTAAAGCTCATAGAAATTAATTTCAATGAAAACATTATTAACACATAGGAAATGTATGAATTCCGCCTTGGCCTGGTCCAAACCTGGATGAAAAAGAAGTAGGGGAGGAGTAATCTCGTTAAAAAACCTTGGTCCATTTGGTCCGGCTGATAGGATCCAGTAAGGGTCTCTTCATAGGTCTATGACACTGGTCCTCATATTGGAAATTGAGCAGAGGGATATAGTGACCCACACTTAAAAAAAAAAACAAAAAAAAACCTGAAACAGCAAGAAAATCATCTCAATGGTCTAACAAGAATACTGTTGCCAAAACCTTAATCACAATATTCCAAAATAGCAGTAGTGTTGATAAAAGAGTCCACCTTAGCTATGTGCACATTGTGCTAACATTTTAAGCAATCTATAATCCCACTGCGATATCTAAAAAATCATTTTAAAAAAAAATGAATTTTGTAAATTAAAATATGAAATTTCTCATTATGTCTACTGATAAACTCAATATAAATTCTAAAAAAATAGGAAACAAAAAATAAATGTGCAAAGTTAAAACATCTACTAATATTTTTAAAAAGTTAGAAGTTGGCCAAGAAAAAAAAGAGGAAGAGACTAGTTAGGCTAAGTGATCAAAATAACTGCAACGATGAAGATGTGAATATATATCCACTTATTTTTTCATGATTGTCCATTATAACCGGACGAACGTTTAACTTTGTTTAACAGCATAACAGAAAGCAAAGCTTCCTCAATAAGAAAAAAGATTTTGAAAAAGTCTTTACTGGTTCTGTTGTGTTCGGTTGTAGAATGACAGACGCGAACGGAAAGCGCCTTGGAGATATAAAAATAAAGTCCTCAAGACCCCACGTTCTACCCCTCTGAGTCTATCTTCAGACCCGATATACTCGATATTGCTGTAACGCAAAATTTCAATGTACCAATCAACCAAATCCCAATCGAGCATCGACGTGTTTCGGATCACGTACCCGTTACCCGTTTTAATCAGTTGCGCACATGAAACGAATCCCTTATAACGCCCAACGAGGGACGTCTCGACCAGGAGTAAAATGGAAGTGAGGAATGGATATCCTTTATAAATATAAGGTGAGAAGTAAATAAATATACGCTCATATTTATTTTTTTATTATTTTTTTTTCTCTTTCGATGTCGACTCCAGCTACAGAGTTTATAGAAACGATAGGAAGAAATGCAAGAGAGCATCGGGAGCAGTGGCCATACTTGTTAAAATGGGAATCAGACATCGCTGTATGTTTCATCCTGAATGTAAAAGCTTGGAAGCAGTGTCTGTTAACTTGTCGCTTTTGTCCGGACGAACGTTAAACATCGTTTCAGCGTACAACAGACCGAAGATTCCCCTATTAGAGAGTGATTTCGAAAACGTCTTTGCTGGTTCTGCTACACTTCTATTAGGCGATTTAAATAGTAAGCACAATCTATGGGGTTGTAGAATGACGAATACGAACGGAAAGCGGCTTCGAGATATAGCCCAAAAGCTCGGTCTGGAATTAGACACTCCACAGGACCCCACGTTCTAACCCTCTGGGTCTCGCTCCAGACCCGATATACTCGATATTGCTGTAACGCAAAATTTCAATGTACCAATGACCTATATACCAATCGAGTATCTACGTGTTTCGGATCACGTACCCGTTTTAATCAGTTGCGCACATGAAACGAATCCCTTATAACGCCCGACGAGGGAAGTCTCGACCGGGAGTAAGATGGAAGTGAGGAAGGGATATCCTTTATACATTTAAGATGAGAAGGGAATAAATATATGTTTTATAATATTTTTGTTCCTCTTTCAATATCGATTAAATATTAGGTGGTACCTGGATTTTCTTAGGAATTCTTTAGTAGGCAGTGCTGCAGTATCTGTTAACTTGTCCTTCATTTCCTGACAAACGTTAAACATTGTTTCAAGGTACAAGAGACTAAAGATTCCCCTATTAGAAAGGGATTTCAAAAAACGTCTTTACTGGCTCTACTACACTTCTATTAGGTGATTTAAATAGTAAGCACACTCTAAAAATAAACTGCGTCTACCTGTGAAAGGCTTTTATCCATATACAAAGATATGTCGCCACTTCTAATCGAACATGGGCCTACAGTCTTAAAAACAGCAGCTTAATAGAAAGTGGGAAATACGTTGTGAATGGACAGTGTTTTTACAAGGCCATCAGAATTACATAAACTCAATTGTTCCGAAAGCAATAATGGATACATGGAACTGATATCAATTGTTGTTAACACACAGTATCACAGATACTGGTATACCTTTTTTAACAGTTATCGTAGACGGTGGATGGTCCCACCGCAGTCATGGACATCGCTCTACAGCCAACAGCGGTATTGCATGCGCCATTGGAGCAAAAACAAAAAAACTTTTAAGCTTGGGAGTCCGAAATAAATATTGTAGTATGTGCGAATATCGGAAAACCAGAAATCTCGATTCCGGTCACATCCTTCAAAAAGTGGGATGGACCCTCAGCAACAATGGAGACATGTTCCATAAAGTGTCAACGAAACAAAGATCGTTTAGAGCACCACACCCTTGTCGGAGATGGTGACTTCAGTGTGCATTTTAGACTAAAAACTACCGTTTCGTATGGTCGAGCAGTAGAAAAAAATGAATGTGCAAATCACGCAATAAAAACAATACAAAGCGTCTGTTTGTCATTCAGAAGGAATCATTGGAAATAAAAAAAACAACAACGACCTATGAAATGGACCACATCATGTTTTCCGAATCCTCATCAGCTGTAAGCCTTATTTTTGCACGAAATGCGGGGAAAACCTCGAGCTAAACAAAGTACAAAACACTTAAGATAAAGCTCATTTTGCAGTCGTTGATAGTCAAAGCTCTTAGCTAGTCCCCAATATGACAAGAAACGCTGCAGGAAATTATATGGCTTTAATGGACAAATTACATGCGGGAAAAAATAAGTAGAGGAAAACGCAGTTCGTTTACTTACAGGACCAAGGCAGCTGCTCTCGACTTTCAATTAGGACACCATTGGCATTACAAGACTAATCAAAACTATATCTAATGAAAGCTCGGCTGCTATTGTAAACAGGACAGGTCAAAAGAGGGAAAGAAAAAGAATTTTCTGCAGATCTCTCTCTTTATCTCGACTGAAAAAGAAAAACAGAACAATAGCCAAGACATATAAGGAACATGCAAGGAAAACTGAATCAGGTTCTCATAATTATGGTGAAATAGTAATGCAGCTGGACATGGGGAAAAATGAGATGCAGGCTTTGAAAGTACAAAAGCTCAAAAAACCTTCTAAAGTTCTGAACAAGTGCTGAAGAAACAGCCATATTAGAAATTTATACAAGGGGCAGAGAGAAAACGAATTAAGGCACGCAGAAAGAAAGGATAGGCTTACTGCTTCTAATTCAGGGCTGGTTTGTAAGAGACACTCTTCATCCAAATGATGAATGGACATGGAGCTAAAAAGCTGCTATACGACCAATATTGTTTGCCAGATATGGAATACGGAACTAAGACTGAGCTAAAAGCGATAGAGTATTTTCAGGGGGGGGGGAGGGAGGTCTGGCTGTGGACCCTTCTGGTCTGTCAGTACACAGCACATAAGGCTTGTTAGGCGTGTTCCCAGATGGACTCGAAGGTTATCACTCAATAATTGAAGTTGAATATCAAAAATCTGCCGAAAAAAATACGATTAGAGAGACCTGCGAAAAATTAAGAACATTTAACTAAAAAAAAAGTATTAAAATTTTAAGTTCAAGGCCAGCTCCAAATTACGGGCCGGAACTTGTACATGTTGTCTGTAGAGCGGACTCCCAAAGATTTGCACCTTGAAATTATTAAACGCCAAGAAGATTTCTGGGAAACTATTATGATTCGGAAGTAGATATCCTGTTACGAAGAAGTCATTCATCCTGAATTATTACATCCCAAATTAATGAGGTCGTTAGACATTAGAGAACCCCACAGAAAAATTTTTATTTTACGTTTTTTTATTTCTCAAAAATTGAGAAAAATAATCTAAATCAATATCGTAATTACAGTAGTAAATTTTGACAAATTTAGCAATAAAATAGTTTGACAAGGAAATCAAAATTTACCCAATGAAAAAAATATAAAAACATTATTATTAAAATTAAAATTATTTTAATTTTAAAATCTTGTATTCTCATTTCGGGATTCCACTTTGGTATTAGTGAAAAAATACGTAGAAATACATAGATCTACCGGCTCTCGTAGTATCATCATCTTGAGAATAGGGATGGGATATCGAAAGAAAAATATCGATATGGATATCGATATCGATATCGGATAGCAATATCGATATCGATATAATATCGGGACTAAAATATCGAAATATCGATATTGAAAATTTAACGAATTAAAGTAATAATAATTATAAAATGATAACATAGCAAGACAAATGAAGACTTATTTGAACACCACGACAACCATATCATAAACAGAACAAATATTTAATTATATATAATTGTTTTATTGAAGAAAATTTAAAAATAGATTATCGATGTTTTATTTTGATAAGTACATATTTATTTCGATATTTCCTTTTGTTGTGATTGATAAAGAATATGAGCATCAATATTCCGATATTATTCTATCCAAATATCAATATTTTGTTCAAAAAGACTAGAAAATTGTATAGAATAATTAAAAATAGAATATCGATATTTTACTTTGATATTGCATATTTATTTCGATATTTTACACTGTTGTAATATCGATATGGAATATTAGCAACAATATTCCGGTATTATTTTATCAAAATATCGATATTTTATTTAAAAAGACTAGAAAATTGTATAGAATAATTAAAAATGGAATATCGATATTTTACTTTGATATTGCATATTTATTTCGATATTTTACACTGTTGTAATATCGATATGGCATATAAACAAATATTTTCCGGTATTATTTTATCGAAATATCGATATTTTGTTCAAAATTAATAAAATAACATATAGATATTTTAAAATAGGAGTATTGATCTTTTATTTTGATAATTACATATTTATTTCGATATTTTACACTATTGTAATATCGATATGGATTATTAGCAACAATATTGCGATATTACTTTATCGAAATATCAATATCGATATTATCAACAATGTTAAATACCGAAATGAACATGAAATCGTAATCATAAAATATCAGATACCTTATAATTTTCTTTCATAAAATATCGATATTTTTATCAAATAAAATATAAAAATATTGGTTCTAATCTTTGATATCGATATTAATTACTATGTAAAATATCAAAAGGAACTTGGATTAATTAATTTAAAAAAGATTAAAAATATTTTTAATCTTTTTATAAAATTTTCTTAATGTTTCTGACCAAACATCAATATTTAGATTAAAAGATTTCGAAATATCTTTTCTAATATTTTATATCGATATTAATAACAATGTATATTATCGAAAGAATCTTGAATTTATAAATTTAAAATATCCAAAAACTATTTTAATGCTTTTTATAAAATGTTCTTAATCTTGTTAAATATCGACATTTCTATTAAAAAAATGTCGAAATATTGATATCGATATTATCAAAAATGTTAAATATCGAAATGAATATGAAATTTTCACAATGAAATATTGAAATACCTTGTTGACAATCTTCCATATCGATATTATTAAATATATTTAATGTCGAAATAAATATTAAATTATTGAAACCAAATATCGATATTTCACTTTGAATTTGTCTAGTCTTTTTAAACAAAATATCAATATTTGAATAAAATAATATTAGAATATTGTTTCAATTATCGATATATACATATTAATAACATTATTAAAGATTCAATGGATTTTAAACTATTGAAATAATATATCGTTTTTTTGATGATACAATATCGGAATATTATTGCTAATGTTAGAAATAAATAATTATAAAAATGCCAAATACTATCATTAATCTTTTCTTTAGCAAAATATATTTATTTCATATATCATATACTTCTATACTATTTCTTGTATTTATCCCAACTTTTAAGGTCCGACTTTTTTTTTTTTTTTGTAACTGATATTCTGATATTATCGAAGGAAAATATCGATATTCCGATATTATCGGTTACTGTATATCGATATCAAAATATCGGATATCGGAGACAAAATATCGATATTTCGATAATATCGATATCGATATCCCATCCCTACTTGAGAAGTGGGGGTAAGCTGCCACTTCCTCTGGTCTAGAGCAATTACAAATCTCGGGGCTTTAATTCTAAATCGTCCTTTTCCCTTTCGATCATCCTATGCAACCGAAAATGAATCTGTTTGCACAGACTTGTTTTAATCGCTTGTGGTAAAGTGCCTATAACCGCAATTATTTTGATTTACGAATAATGACAAAGATAAATTTTTTATATCTAGATGGTAAATCCGTTTACAAATGGGAAATTCGTTGAAAAAAAAACTTCCTAAAATTCGGTATATTAAGAGAGGGTACTTTTGGTGAGGGATGAAGAAGAATATCACAGAAGTTATAGGAAATTAGGAAGTTTGTCTATGCACGAAATATGACATAAGATATGGCAGCAAAACATACCAGGACACCCCAAGAGTAGCGGAGGTATAGAGCGGCTTCATGGCACTAAAACATACCAGGACACCCCAAGAGTAGAGGAGGTATAGAGCGGCTTCATGCCACCAAAACATACCAGGGCACCCCAAGAGTAGCAGAGAAATAGAGCGGCTTCATGCCACCAAAACATACCAGGGCACTCCAAGAGTAGCGGAGGTATAGAGCGGCTTCATGGCACCAAAACATACCAAGGCACCCCAAGAGTAGCGGAGGTATAAAGCGGCTTCGTAGCACCAAAACATACCAGGACACCCCAAGAGTAGAGGAGGTATAGAGCGGCTTCATGGCACCAAAACATACCAGGGCACCCCAAGAGTAGCGGAGATATAGAGCGGCTTCACCTTGAGTTACCATCTTCGCTTACATCGGAACCGGATGTAGCAATTCCAAAGGCCGCATATATAATCATATCTGAAATGGTGAAAACCCTGTAAGGGTGCGTACTGACCCTTACGGGGTTTTCACCATTTCAGATACTCTTGGGGGCGCTAAGGAGATACACAACAACCATCTTGCTCGAAGAAACTTATGGGAGAAGGCACGGAGGAGAATTGAAAAGCAAAACAATCAGGAGGGTGGCGAGGGAGAATTTAAAGATCACAGACAGGATGGGAGCGATCAAAATCTTGACAAATGCCCAACAGGGGTAAGGAGATGCTGTGAGTGATACGAGGGTCCATTCAGGGTGATAATTATAAGGGAACACAATATTGTTACAGTAGAAAGTACCAGAGAACCCCAAAACAGAAGAACTGTTCATATTGAAGAACTAAAACTTCCAGCAATGACATTCTCATATTGTCAGCCACTACTAGACCAGATTACAAAAAATTTAGTTATTTATTGTTTTTTGTTTTGACTTTTATAAAGATTGACTTTTTCTTTTATTAGTTTTTTTACCTTTTTTTTGTTTATCATTTTTACATAATTTTTTTTTTTTATTGTTAGGTTTAAATTATGTATTTATCGTTTATTTCAGGGAGCACCTGGGTTTTTACAATGATATAGGATTTTATTTTTATTGTAAATAGTTTTTCTTGATTGTTTTTGTTTTTTTATGTTATTATATTGAGTAGTATTTCTTAGTTTACGAGGATTGTTCATAAACTGGAGGGGGGAGTTACAGCCTGAGTCAGCTGAGCAAATGTATGTATAGAGATGTACTGAACACAATAAAGCCAGTATGTTACAGTAGTCAAAGCGTGTCAGATATTATTCCTTTTAAATAATTAAAGATTAAACTCAGAACGTACTAATTTGAATTGTATAGAAAATTACATCCACGATTAAGAATTAATGATTACAAGGATCCTCTTGAAATTGTCGAGCGGCCATTTATCTTAGAATGGTTCTTAAAAGCGGTAAGAAACTGATGTGTATCTCCTAGAAAAGCAGCAAGATGGAGTGTGGGCAGTAGAGCTGCGTCACCCGGGGACAAGAGAAATCGAGATGAAAGGGAAGCCCTAAATGATTTACGACCTCGTAAATGTTTACGACCCAGAAAAGTAGTTCCTCTTCCTTCTACACCTCATCCTTCTTCCTACTCCCCGTATCCGTTACAGACCCCTTTCCTTAGTAAGAAAAAACGAAATAAAGTACAGAACCTACCTTCCTAAATAAAGACGTAAAACTAAATGTACCTAGAATACTATTGTTACTATTATATAGTATACTTTAATACATCTGAAGCATATATTATTATATTCACAGTTTCATAGAATAAAAAAATCAAAACTAAAACCAGATACAGCTATTCTCATTTACAAAACACTCATTACAGATAAAAACTATTCTCACATAACAAAACTCAGGCCATTACTGAAGTACGGTCGTGACATCGCAAACAACTATTGGAATAAATATGACATTTCATTAAAAAAATGTTAAGACAATTTTCATTCCTTGTTATCAGCAGTTAAAGGGGTAGGGTCTTACAACGTAGGACATCCAACCTCATCTCAGTAACTGAACCTCAGACTGATGTAAAACGTGTTAATTCTTTTTTCAATAGAAAATCAATTATTTGCTGCTTTTTTAATTATTTGTTTTGTCAGTGAAGTTTCTGTCGATATCATTCTTTTATTAGGTAATAACTTTTATTTATTTCGAAAATAATTAATCTATCTTATTCATAGTATACATGTCTATTGTACGAAACTATACACCACTCATTATGAATTGTTAAAAAAAAAATATATCGGCCCACCAGATGGATAAGGGTACTGCTTCATAATGAAGCTAATTAATAAATGACTACAAATGTAAAAATTAATAATTACAAGCACTAATATTTTTTTAACTAGTAGTAATATTATACATGTGAAAAAGTACGTAAATCAGCATATAGCAAGGTTCCTTATTTTGAGATTACTTACTTGTACATTCACATCGTAAGAAGAAGAGCATTACACAACTGTTAATGCTCTACCATTTAAAGTTTAAAATTGACAAAAAAGTTTTACAATTTAAATTATATAGAGGTGTTTTTCCAGACCAGAACGTGATAAAGCATCATGAACAAAAATTACAGTTATCAACTTAATCTTTTCTCACTTTTCCCAACGTTATTATCGAACCTTAAAAAATTAGGCAATTAACTGATCTAACATTTATTTGTCTATGGAAAAGTTGTATGATATTGAAAGAATTTTTGAAGTGGTGACCGATCTGAAATTTCAATAAAAAAGATTATAAAAGAAAATTTTTTTTCGTAACGAACCTTTTTTTATTTACTTCAATTTGCGTTGACTAATTACTCTTAAGAACATAGATTTGGTTACGATAAAACTCTTTATATTTTATCCTAGCCAAAATTTCAAACGTTTACATTCCTAGCAAATCTATAAGATGAATTTTGGGTTATCCTATTGAAATTTCTTCACACCGAAAAAAAAATTAAAAATCGTCCTATGATCTCTACAGCTGTGAAGACTCCTATTTAGCTATCTTCTCCTTATTTATTCCTCCTGCGAATAAAGAATTAATATTCCGGCGGACTCGCTGTCCAACAATGTGAGCAGCACCCCACGCTTCTCTTTGAAGGAATTTCTACAGAATATTTCCTAATCGACCACCCCTGGGATGCTTTCATACACAGAGCAAATAAATGTTTCAATACCTTCTGATATTTTGCTAGTACTATCAATTGTATAGCTTGTAGTTTGAATTTATTCCATTACTATTGGTCTTGAAGACCAATAGTAATATAATTCACTGTAGTTATATAGCGTTTATGATGAGTAAAAAGGGCTCAACGATTCGCTAATTTTTACATTAGGTAGTAATGAAAAAGCATTTAGATAAGATTATGAAGAAACTTTTCTTGCATTAGTAGCAAATAAAACAATGACAAGAGAAATGCGAAAAAACACTCCCATTTCGAAATAATGGTGTGAATATTAACAAAAAGTGAGAGAGCCTGGATATTGCCAGTCTTAGGAACAGGGCTGCAATATTGAAAGAAAACAAAAAGAAGTACCTATAGACCGTTCCTCCAAAATCAAGAATACATAACAGATGAAAAAAATATGAGACGTGCTGTTCTAAATTAAATAATAAAAAAAACACATTCAATAAATAAGTGAAAAATGAATATAAGCTTACTACTGACCAATAAATAGCAAAATTATTTTCTTTATAATACACTTACTAGAAATCTCTCTTACTGGAAAGAGTTGTACACCATACATAAAGAAATACAATATTAGGTACATAATAATAGTTTCATTGTTCACTAAATATTTTTAATTTGTATGAAAATAATTAACAAATTGCAATTGATCTTTATTGTTAGACTAATTAACATTTTTACAAATAGTTCTTTTAATATACATTGACTGTTTGTAAATTTAATTTATACATTTATTCAAGTGATTGTAATTTTAAATGTTTGTTTTGATCTCTGGGTCTGGAAAAGGGAGGGAGGTGCATAGAAGGTTCAGTTCCCTGGAAAGTGGTTTGTCTGAAAAATTGACGTAGTCCTCTAGAGAGATCTGAGCTACAAGAGCTAATAGATACAAGATGTTTCCGGGTCAGAAAGCCTAATTGAATAAGACCAGATGTAAAGGGCTAAGTCTTGAAAAAGGGGTCGCCAGGCCAGCTCGCAGAATATTAACTTATCCAGGCAGGATAAGTTAATGCTTTACTATAAAAACTTATCGGGAAGTCATTATGATAGATGACTCGGAGGTGGAGCGACGAGAAGCCAACGCGAGAGAAGAGACCAAAAGGTCTGTTCCCCCTAGATAACTAAGTGCGGGGAGTCAAATTGAATTAAGGATAAAGCAGTTATAAAATAGTAGCTAGAGTGATGAAACAGAACGACCTCGAGCGGACTATTGGAAGAAGAGCAACCTCTAGGTAGATCTTCGACATCACTACATATCAAGGCAAGCATCGGCACCTGCAGCTATACAGTTTAAGCGATGGCCTCATGAGACTCTGCCTGTTGAAGATTAAAATACTCCTTTTCCTGTTCACAGTTTCCCTATCATTAAACGACACCTCTCACGACAAGCCGATCAAGTTTCCTGACAATTTAAGCTTACTTCCAGGCTTCCTCCCCTAACAGCCCCAGGTCTCGTATTTTATCTTTTACTTATCCCTTTATGGAATCCACCCACCTGGAAAACTACTTCCTAAAGATTTTATCTTACTCATATATTTTTTTCCTTCAGATTTTTCAAACTTCCTTTCAACATTTTTTCGAAAATGTCAATTATAATTTGAAAAATTATCGGCTCTTCTGATTTTGCTTTGACCTCCATGGATAGGTGGTACTGCATCCATTGTTAGGAAGAGTTCTTATCAATGTTAGGAAAGTCCTCCCCGCCCCCCTCCAACTCCCCTAGAGAACCTAAAAATGGTCTTTGTTAAGAGCTTTCTAGTAACATCTCAGTTTGCTAAAAAGTAAACTAATATATGCATTTAACAGAAAGTTTCATTTAACTTTATATCAAGTGTTATATCTTTATTTCGGAATGTTTAGTTTTCTAGAATTTACTTTTTTCAAGCGAAATAAAAAGTCTAATTTGACTGTATACTAGGAATTAGTGAGGTAGCAAACCGGAAATCCATTTTTAAAATACCCTCAAACAAACTGAATAATTGAGGGGAGAAAACGGCAATGACTTAATTATATCTGCAAGGTTATTTATCAATTACTTATTTTTATTAGGATAAATATTATGTTTTAAACTGCCGATAGAATCCCCCCTTCCATTGTATATAATATAAAATCAAATTGTCTATTTCTTTTTGATTATTATTTGTATGTTAATAATGATTATAAGAAGGTCCTGGGCCGGACAAAATGGCAACCCATATCCCTTAAGGGATGTATAGCTGTCACCGGCCCTTATATTCAAAACAACAGCACGCCTCTAGGGCCTGCTACCCACAACTCCTTGCGCAAAACAATGCAAGTCTTATATAAATTATATTGGGAAAGTAGTTAGTTCAAAGTTTATAAAAATATTTTTCTTATTCTTCAACCTAATACGTCGGATTTATATAGGAATTGTAATAAATAAACCTTTTTATGAACTGCAAATAAGGCTTCATTAAATCCATAATTGAACTAACTGAACAGTAAACACAAAAATAAAGTAGAGCAAATAAAACATATGGTCGTACTACTGACAAAATAATTAAGAAAAATAAAATATTTCATCACATTCTTCCTCTCTTCATTTAAGGACATAGTCTTTCATAAATAATGGAGGCTGTCTGGTTTTGGTTGACCTTCGGAGTACCAGTTGAGTACTTGGGTGTGATTTGGCTGATGACAGAGTTCCTTCATCAAGATTCTTTAATGATTCCCACCAATTCCGGATGTCACTGGTGCTTGAGTTCCTGTTCGGTGAGTCCAATCTAGACACTTCGACTTAGGTAGTAAAAAGGATTAAGGAAGTTTTCAATGACTGGAAATTCTTCAAAAATCTCCTCTTGGACCAGATTCTAATCATCCATTACCGCTGGGGCAAGATGCCTAAGGTTTACAGTAGTCTCTTTCCTATTACGGAGATGCATAAGTGCAATTGTAAATATAACACTATGTAGAAATATTTCAAGCCTAACAGATTTGAAGTAGATCACACAGTTGGAACGAGCACCCCTCAATGGAATCACTGGAAGAAAACATACGAAGTCTTCACTAATTCTACCACGGCTTTTGAAGCAGATAAGCTATTACTATTATGCAATCATGTTGGTCACACTACATACGAGCTCATTAGTGAATGAACATCATACGAGGCTGATATCACCAAATTAAATTCACTCAATATCAAACATAAAAATGAATTATACTCCAGGAATAAATTAATGAGTAGACATCAACAACCAGGCGAAAATGTTAATCAATTCTTACAACTTCTTAGTACTGATTGTGGGTTCAAAGCTCATTCAGCTGAGGTTTATAGAGCTGAAGACATCAGAGATGCATTTATTAATCGACTAGCGTCAGGTAATATTAGGCAACGACTTATAGAAAATTTTACTGTCAGTCTGGATGAGGCATTTGCTAAAGCTCAGTCATTAAAATCAGCTCAATCATTTTCTGAGTTATCTATTACAAATCAATCATTTACTGCATCGTCTGAGCAGTGTTCTGGAGGGAATAATCAGTCGAATCCTCAGCTATTATCTGCAGCCACAAATTCAAAATGCTTCTTTTGTGAATAACATAAATCGTAATAAATAAAGTTTTTTAGCACCTGGAAATAAGGTTTTATTAAATTTATAATTGAACTAACTGAAAAATTAACACTAAAATAAAGTAGAAAAAATAAAACATGTGGTAGTACTACTGAACAATAAAAAAACATATGATACTATTAGGTATTAAGATATTAAGAAATTTCATCACAGAAATATAAATTGTTTTGAGACTAAAAATGGATAAAAATTAATTTTTTTAAACAAGTTAAAACTGACTTCTATTTTTTTAAATTTTAATTCATACGATTTTTCGAAAATTGAAATACAGAACATAAAAATAAAAATAGATACAAGATCTGACACCACGGTAAGTACAGTACTCGGAACGGTTCCAACTTAAATAAAACACTTTTTCATCTCTCATTCTATCAAACGGAACAAGTATCAGATCAAATAACCTATATCAACCCACAGAGTTACAGTTGTGTTTGTTTGATTAAATGACGTCTCTTCATTCTAGCAATATACAGTAGGTAAGCAATGTTCTCAATCAACCATTCGTGCTACGTTTGTTTGATAGATTTGATAAAACAACGTAGGAGTTTTTTTAATGCTAATTGTGAACTAGACAGAAGTTTTAATTATCTTTTGATCAATAAACGTTCCCCCTCGAGAATTCGGTGAATGCCATTCGGTTTATTCCTAATTACTATGTCTTTGTAAGAGAAAGAATCAAATACTTTAGGCAAGTGTTACCAAAAATCGATAGTGTCCTTTAGGCATTGTAATGTATATAAAAATAAGTTTTGAAACTTTCTGTTAAATGCATATATTAGTTTATTTTTTGGCAAACTGAGATGTTACTAGAAATAGTCTCACTTAGATAAAACAGATACACATGTACCAGTAACAAAAGTGCGTTATTTGTTTTTGTTTTTTCAAAAACTGCACTTTGAAAATTGGCTAGTGGCAAGAAAGCAACAGAATTTCCAATGAATTCCATTACTAATGTTTAAGGAACAAAACACCGTTTGTTACGGCGGGTAGATGTTCAAAAGGAACCTTTACTAGCCCAACCGTGCAAAAGAAAAGAATAGCTGAATTTTGTTATTTTTATAAAAGTAAACATAATAAGAAGGAACACAAAATATACAACTAGAAACAAAAGGAAAGCTTAACACTATTATAAAATTAAATTAATTAAATAAAAGAGAAAAAAAAGTCTTATTTCACCGGTGATTGGTGGGGTCCCGCTTGTGGTTGTTCTGAGAGGATATTCTCGTGGAAGTAGATCGACAAAAGGGACGTACGTCCGCCTTGTCCTCTTGGAGAATGAGTTGAAGAAGTCCGCCCGCCGTGGCTAAGATGATTTAGCTGGTGAAGATGGCCAGAATGCTGGTAACTACGAGTGCGTAATGAGGAGAAAATGGAGAATGTGTATGCAGTGAGACGTTAAGAAGTTGTCTGTCTAATTTTTAGTTTAAAAACAAAAGATAGTAGTTGTTTTGTTTTTTGACTTAATAAAAATCACATGTTCCAACTATCGATTTGTGGACCATATGTTGGCCGCAACACCGTTACTATATTGTAGTCAGTACACGTAAAATTACGTTTTTCACAAACTTTGCATACCACCCTCTATATATCCTTACATAGTAATACGTTTTTTATGGACTGGTGGTAGAACGTGGGAAACGTAGCTAATATGAGTTACTATATGTGTGTATGTTTGTTATGCCTCTTACTTATACATAGTACAACATTCCCACAAAAGATTAGGTATGAGAGTCGTTTTATTTTTAGTGAATTCGGGTAGTTCTCGGTGTTTAGACGAGTCTTTAGGAAGAATGATGTTTTTTAAGTTATAAATAGAAGTGAAAGAGGGAAGTTATTTGTAAAAAAAGGTTTTTTAAATCTAGGATATAAAAATTTAAAAAAAGTTATATGTGACAAGGGTAATTAGCCAGCAATTTGAGATTTAAAAAAAAATGACATCAATATTGAAGTTTGTATCCTTTAGAATGGCCTGAGGGCCGAAACGTTGGAAAATTATTAAAGAATAAAAGTTGAGAGTAAAAAGGATCAAAATTGTGTAAATTCATAATAAACTAAACCACTCTCAAACAATCATATAGAAAATAATTAATCTAAGAATATTTTCCACATTGCAAAACTACAATAAAAAAATCGCCAATTTTATAAAAAAAAAAAAAAATTGAAAGTAGTTTTCGATTTATATTGATTTTACATAACAACAAAATTATTGAGGATTTTTCAAAAATCACCCGCTCCCGCCTTAAGGCACCGACGCAAAGAGCCCGACAACAATGTTTTAACAGACCAAATACTCAAAGTAAATAAGTTTTAGATTTTAGTAATTTAAATAAAACATTGTACCAATAGCAAAAAGAGAATTTCAAATTTATTAAAATTATTTACAACATATTTTCATAGCTTAAAATGTTTATGATACACCCACAAAAAAAAAAAAAATATTACAAATTTTAATCCATAACATTTTTTCCCACCCAATTACATCTTATAACAAAATCATCCTTTTTATTTATGATTCTGACATCTAGATTATTAAAATAGATGAATAACACCTTATGCATAATTTTTATCTACAGTTAGAGATTAGGTCCAAAATAAACTACATCACCAAGATGTAACTTGCGAAGATCGCCGCGAAGGATTCTACTTTAATAACGTAACTAGCGGCCTAAAATCTAAAAGTATTTATAAATTTAATCTTTGGACACTTAATAGGCTACAGCCAGAGGAAAAATTAGAGAAAAAATGGTAATGGAGGTACTGAAAATGCATGGTATTGTATCCTTCAACTAAATAAACAACCACCAGTATCCCTTCATTTTTATTCCAAACAAATCTAGAACAGAATTGGAAACCAACAAAGCTTATTCAGTTCTCTGGTCTATTTTACTATCAAACAGAATTGGAAAATGTAGAATCGAAGACTTCAGTAACCCTTAATGGTATTCCAGTATAGAACAGGATTTATCCCCGCCTTAGACCAATTTTAAAAAAAACAAAAACAAATTTATATAATTATAAAAATAGCTATTCACAGCAATTTTACTCGCGTTAAATTTTGATTCTACATAAGGAGTATTTATGATCTTTGGTTTAACATATTAAAGCGTGTAACATGGGAAAAACTCATGTTAAAGGGAAAAAAATTTCCTTCTTTTACGTGGTAAAACGAAATAACATTTAACATGGTTGAGAGTCTGTTACTTGGTGTTAGTATAGAAAATAAAAAATAAAATATATACAGAATGACATAAAGTGAATAATTTCACTAGTATGACATCTACGGTCAACTATCTCTCATAATTATAAACCTGATTTTAATTTTGAAATGTGTTCAGGCTCAAATGTAATCAGTCAGTACATAACACAAATAAGTTATTTTAATTAACCTTCATGAAGGCTAGAAATTCTGCCCGAAACGATAGCACTATTAAATAAGTTATTTCAATTTATTGATGTTATATTTTGACCGCACCCCCCCCCCCAACCTTCTTCTCATGTATAAATATATATACATAGCTCTCCTAATTGCATTTTATTTTGATGTTCTGAATTAAATTTGTATTGTCTTAGTAATTTTATTGTAATTGTATTAGAAACCATCTGCCCAGATTTTTTATAGTAAAATAAAAGAAACTGAACAATCGTTAAACAAATTTAAATGGAAGAATATGCGAGATAAAGTTCGCAACTTCTCGAACAAAAAATACAAAGAAATCATAGATTGGAGAAATGGGACAGGTGCAGGACTACAGGAAGAGGACAGGGAGGCATTAATCAAAGGTACTAGTTTCTTCAATTTTTTTATTCCTAATCATTGACTTTAAGTACCTCATATACTAGCTACTATTTACGATTTGTTTTTTGTTACAGTGCTTATAGAGAAAAAATGCCCCCTGTTTAATACTTTAGATGAAATATTTGGGGAAAAGGTTAATATATATTTTCCCTACTTTTTTGAGAATGAGGAGCTTGAGGATCCCCTATCAGCAGGAAAAAAAACTCCTTATTCTTGAGCCAGAAAATCAGGAAAATATTTTAACTGACTGTGAAGTTGCTGTTCCTTCCAGTTCTGCTACAGTTATCTCCATACCTCCTTATCCACAGGAAGTGATGTCCCCTTGTGCCTCAATGGACTCCAGAGATTACACTAACAGATCGTTTGCAGGTCCGAAGAGGGGCCTCAAGAGGAAACAAACTAACATGATTAGTCATTTAGTAGAGGTATGACATAAACTCAAACAAAAAACAGCGTATCGTAAATAAATCTGACTTAATCATAATGTTATGTTTTTAGGTAGCACAATTAAGAACCAAAGTGTTAGCAGACCGCCTTGAGTTGGACAGGGAGCGTTTTCAATTTGAAAAACAAAGGATTGCGGAGGAGCTTCGCAAAATTAAAATAGAGAAAAAAATTGAATTAAAAAGATTGAAATTGAAGCTTCTAAAGAAGTCCGATGCGAAAAATAATTGCACTAAAAATATTTGTAATTATGTATATATTATTTATTATTTGTTTCATTAATTAAATATACTTTATAAAAAGTGGAAATTATTTAAGATCTCAGCAGCCCCTCTCTCTCCCAAATAGATGTAAGCTTTTTATTTTTGTTCATGATTGATTTCATGTCAAATCAACACATTTCAGATACTTTTTTACCTCATTATCTCATAATCTAATAAAATTTGACACCAAAGTAGTTTCCATAAAGCTTTCTGGCACCTAAGAAGAACATCCAAGTTTTATTAAATTATGTTCACCAGTTTTGAAATTATAGCTCTATAGTTTTCTAAATTGTTAATGGCTAGTTTTTTAAATACAAATAGCTCCACTCATGATTAAGGTAGAAACATGGGAGTAGTGACATTTTGTAGCTATTTAAATTAACTTTTACCTGACATGTAACATGCTATATATGCTTGTTAGAATATTTTGCAAATAAATAACTTTAAATAAGTGATTTTATTCTTAAACAATACATAAGGTTTGAAGATAGGATGATAATGGGTTCATTAATACAATAAATACTAAAAAAGTGGGTTATAGACATAATAACAGCAACAGCAACAACAAGGGGCTCCCCGCAGCAGAAAGCTCAAAATGATCAGAAGCCAGGAGTGGCGCAACCACTTCCACCAGTACAAGATTCAGGTAAACCGCCATTTGGCTACAAAACAGACCTCTTTCAGAAATGATCAATATATATGGAATCATTGGTTGTGGAAGGAGATAGAGGTTTTATCCCATCACCTAATATCGAGCTTTCCCCTCTAGCTAAGATTCCTTCTGGCCGCTAGAAGACGCCGATTTCTATAACATCGTTGCGGCGAATCAGCCTTTTGGAAAGCATTTGTGGGCGAGAGCACTTGCCATTCTTAGACACCGAAAGTTGCTTTCCATTGAAGAAACAAATTTTCTGTAACACGAAACCACATTTTCTGCTTGCGTCGACGTCACCTGTGCCTGATACGTGAATCTAATGTGATAATTCCAAAGGGAAAAATTTTTTCCGAAGAGCCATTTCGTCTAGAACTAATCCGGACTTTAGTCATTCACTCGATTTCGTTGCTTCTCGGTCCCCTACCTTCCGTTCCTAGTAGACGAGAGGCAAAAGCGAATGAGCAACCATTGCTGTTGGCTAATCGCGCCACTCCTGTCCATTTATTTGATTCTTATCTGTAATTTAATATGTTTAATTTAATTTAATTTATTGATGTTTAAAAATAAATAAATTTTCTGTTATTTTCCTAGTCTTATTTGATAAAACAATCCATATTATTCATTCAAAATTCTCTGTAAAAAAACAGATCTTTATATAGCTTAAAAAAAAATTGTTTCTATCAATTAATTACAAAAGTAAACCAAATATGAGAGTATTGTTTTCTGTAAAATCACCATTCATTAATTCAATTATAAAAATGAATAAAGTATAAAAAGTTTTTAACATTGAAATGAAATAGAGTCAAATATGAAATTGCCTTCAACGCCATTGAAATAAGCTTCTCAACGTTTAATACCATTCTCAACATTTAAACAGGCTGGGGTATAGGATTTTGGTTTCTAATGTCTGTTGATCAAATCGAGAGCGATAAACAAAAAGCCCCAAAATTTTTCTCGTTTTTGTTATAATATGTTTCTATAGTTACATTACAAATAATAATTACAGAAGTTCTTTGATTATTATTTGTCCAGTCATTTAAAAGACCTTTATGAAAGGGTGAACGACTACGTGAGTATCAGACTGAGCAAATGGATGATTAAGATAATTTTTTTTTTAACTCATGACCCATTATTTTAGTTATTTATGCTACCTAAGGTTATTATGCTAAATAAAAATAATGAACAATGTCTAATTAGACAATTCAATATCTAAAAAATATGTTTGTCCAAAATAATATTTTCACCTATATATATTATACTTTCAACAAAATAATAAACCCGTTGTAATGCCTCACCACGTCTCTTAGTTCTCTTTTTGGCGAATTTCTGTTAGGGCAAACCGCTAGGGAACAATGAATTACCCTACTTTCTCTTCCTTAACTGCTCTCCGCGACTGCCGTATGTTATCCTACAATAGCTTTCCACCTCCTAGGAAAATCTCTTTTTTAGATGATATAGAAGCTAACAGTGTAAGGACATGTGTTAGTATAACAAACACAACCATATATCACGTAATGAAAACAATTAAGGTTAATAAAATTAAATGTTAGTCAGTCTCTGATATATTAGTCCTCGCAAGGGCATCATTTTAAATACGTACTTAAAACAAGAACTTATCTGTGTTCATAGGAATATAAAAGTGTTTTCAGCATATTCGAGGATAAGTGCTAATCTTAGAACTAAAACCTGGTCCATATATAGATCGATAATATTAACAAAAAAATAAGGTATACTGAATATCCTATTTATGAATGAATAAAAAATTGATCATTGAATTAATTTAGTTATGGGTTAAAACCTAAAACCTGAGCTGTACTTTTCCAATTCAGGCCCTCCCTCCACTGAAAAGGATACGACTGGGGGGTTGGTTAATTCCCTAAGAACGTAAGTCGGTTGCTGTGACGTAATCAAAGCATTCATAATTATTATTATATTAGGGATATAGTTATAATCCAGAATAGAAATTTCGTTCGGCATGTTTAATACGACGATACAAACAGTAGTTAATGTGTATCTGCGTTTGTTCAGAGAGCAATTGAAGAAATACGGCTATTCCTGCATATGATTTTTTTTTATTTCATTCAATAGAAAAATCCGTTTCGAAACTCACTGAAGAGCCTTCAAAGCACCCGAAAAACTCAACATATTTTCAGTTCACAATTGAAAAAAACAGCAGCTACGACTATCTTGAGCGTTCTAAACCTTTGTTTACCGCAGCAGTAGAGTAAAATAAAGAAGCAAGAAATGGAAGTGTATGATTTAATTTACCTACATTTCCTTCCAAGATGATATAAAACCCATCAGCGGGGCGCAAAAGGATTCTGTGGTTGTCCTCAGCAAAAACTGGTTTAAAGACAGGATAGTTCGTGTGAACAAGCCAGGTTCCGTCTTGATTGCCTTATACTGAACCGATTGGGTCTGTTCAAAGCCCTCACCTTTTCAAAACGAAAAACGTGTTTCTATATCAACATACAAACTGGAGTGTAATGTATAAACCTAAGGAAGCGATATATTAATAAAATTCTTTATTCTTCATAAGAGTATCCGACCACGGAAGGTGTACAATTGAAATAAGGTCAGAAATTATACCCTACTTCTCAATGTCGAAGATAATTAAAAGTAAATTTCTAAGACGTTCCCACAAAATTATATTCTACAAAAACTTAGAGAACCATCTGTCAGATACGAAGGAGAAATATGGACCTTCAATAATAAATGCATCATCCTACCAGAAGGATTTATTGGAGGAATTTTGAGGATAATCATAAGACCCACATGCAAGAATAGTCTTTGGAAACAAAGAGAAAAAAAAAATGATTGACGGCTATTGGGTAAGCCAAGGGCAGCTCTTCATGCTGCCTGTTGAGTCGGTGGAATAAGATAATTTTATTACTTTAGTAAAGGAGTCAGAATTTATTGACACAGTTCACTAGGAAACATTTTTTTCTCGTTTTAAAGGTTCTACCACACATCAACTGAAAAAATATTTATAACGGTCTTATTACTAAGTAGCTAATTAGTCTTCATCTGACACCTGCCACATGATAAAAAGGGGCAAGATCTGCAGAGAGAGAGAGAGAGAGAGAGAGAGAGAGAGAGAGAGAGAGGGGGGGGGGGTTAAAGAATTATGGACGGAGAGGTGAGGAAGGGGATGCAAAGATCCTAATTGGAGAACAATAAAGAAGAAAATAGAAGTGTAGACTGATGTGTAAACTCACATAGCAATGTCAAGCGTTTGTATTTTTTTTATTAGGCAATAAAGTTAACACATAAAAGAATAATATGAACACTACAGAAATCTTAAGAGGAAACAAGTTTAAACAATAAGGAGATAATTTAATGGGAGAGAAAGGGAAAGAGGGGGGAGAAAAGTTTTGGACAAAGGGCCCACCGGGGCACCACCAGCCCAGCCTCAATTTAACAAAAAGCAGTTCTCAACAAGAAACTGCCGTAACTCCTCTTTCTAGTTCTAATGGCTCCAATCAGTTGCTACAATGTGTTCAAACAAACTAGGCCTCAATGCTTTTGTATAGCTTACAACTTGGGATAGTCCTACAAGGTAAAGTTACAATAAGTTTCTAAGAAATAAATCTTTTACAGGCCTATATAGTGATAGGATATAAAGGGGGAATCGATAGGTCCAATTATAAAATAACAATCAAATTGGAGCTCATAGTGTAAAGACTGAGAGCATGCAACTAAAAGGAAATCAACGGAGAGATAAACATAACAGCAGCTTAAAACAAATATTATAACCATGAACAAGATTAAGAGGAAAAAATCTAAGAAGGAATTGTAGAACAGAATGGACTGATTAATCAACCGTGGACTCTTCTTAGGTTATATACATATTTTTTTAAACTTATTTATCCATTCAAGTGTTTCCTGTAACCGGTTTTTTATTATATTTTCCTTTTAATCTATGTGTTAGTCTTATTCTCGTAAAATGTATCTATATGTTTGTTTTTGGTAAACTGATCTACTGCTGTAACTATGAATGATGGTCTGATCTCACATTTCCGTCTAATACTGAATTTGTTTAGCGGGTCACTGAAGAGGATTTAGGAGGGTGAATTCTGGAGAGCGAATTTGTTGATCGGGTGAATTAAAAAATTGGAGGAGCAGAAATGAGAAAGAAAAATAGGAATGAATTGAAGCATTTGTAGTTGTTGTACAGACCGAAATTGATTGTAAAAGGAAACTGTAGGGGAAAAAAATTGTTTATTATATCTTATTATTGTATCTCTTTTTTTCTGATTATACCATGTATGTGTAATTTATATATGTCCGATTACGGATTGATAAGTATGCTGTGTGAGATAGCAACCTGATGGCAGCATAGATAAATAAAGTATTTCTCCTGTACCTGCACTTCGAACAATGCTCCCACTTCAGTCAGTCTTTAAACGTAATATAAAAAAAAAAAGTCCAATACTATGGAACGTTTTCAAATCTAAAGGGTTTGAATCAATCACAACTAACATAAAATTTTCATTCACCATTACCGTCCTTGTAGAAACATGACTCTCAGTCCAAATAAACACTTCCTTGACAAACGACCGATGATATATTAGTCATATTAGGGATTTAAGGACTTAAGCTTATGTAAAATCTTCAACGTTTTTTTTAACAAACTAGATTAGCCAAATAAAGGATATGGTTAACTCCCTAATCACCCTAACCCACTTATTTGATTCCTGATTTATTAATTCAGATTCTCTAAAATAAAATAAGATTCTCTAAAAGTCCCTTTCTATCCATTATGCTATAATTCACAGCGCAAATTGCTTGAATATATATATATATATTAAATATTTATTAGAGCTGCAAACTTCATCGAAAAAATATACTTAAAAAGGAATCTCCTTTACATTACACCATTATATAACCACAGAATTATTTAACTCCCGTAAATTTACTCTTGCAAACAAGGATCGATCTAATCTACTTAATATCAACCAAACTGTTGGTGACAGCACTCAGTGACCTAGTTATTTAACCCAACACGTTGTCTACTGAAACTTATGTGTTCCAAACATTAACTGAGTCCAACATTAATTATGAAATGTTTTGTATGTGTTCGAAGTTATAATGTTAATTATCCTACAATTATGGGGAAAAAATTGTCATTCTAAATTAATTAGTACCCACATAAGGGTCACATTTGTAGCAATAAATTAAGCATAATTCATTAATAACATCGCTAAGGAAATCATTTACGTTATCAAAAAAAAATGCTAAAGCCAAACACTAGTGAAAACAAAAAATACTCTTTCCATATCTGTATGCTATACCTATTTGATATTTAAACTTAAACATTAAATTCTATTGAGTATAGACGAAGTTATGGGTGTGGAGTGGGAACCAATGAGTATCATAACGAACACAGTGATTGAAAACAGATAGTACAAGACCCCAAAAGAAAAAAAAGCAGTTATTTCACTCCAATTTTTGATTACTTAATTGAAAATTAGGCATAATTACTACTCAAATTGATGAGTCTGCCAAGTATAGGTTGGGGTAATAAAAAATCCCGCCTGTTTCAAAACTTTAAAAATAATTAATATTTTATTCGGAGCTCTATAAATTGTATATATCTATACAACTACCAACAACAATAGAAAATAAAAGAGAGCACCATTTAATTAAATTTGATTAAATGTAAGCCCTAACAGAGCTATTTACGTTCAATAGTTCTCGAAATATAGCTTTTCAAAAAGCAACATTTCATAAAAAAGTTGTATGGAACGCAGTTCGTATGAAAGATCAGTAGTTAGTGAATTTATTTTGAAAATTCTATATCTCCAAAACCATTTGACGTACAGATGTCTATTAGCAGTCAAATTAAAGCTATTTTAATGGGCAATAATGTAGTTTATGACGTTTATTTTCGTAAAAGCAGTAGTTTTCATGGAATATGTCAAAAAAGAATTGATTTATAGCTTTTCGGACAAATTTTCTAAGGTTGGCATTCAAGTAAAAAATTATATTTCAGATGCTGTGAAAAAAAGGTTGAAGGTCAAGGATACAACGGTATTAGCTTTAAGTACACCACAAGAACTACGGTGAAAATTTTTAACGATATAACCAAAACCATCCGGTAGCTGTTTCTGAATTGCTCCCTGTCAACAAAATATGTAGGACCCAGGCGCTTATTATAACGAAGAAACAGGCTAAAACGAAAAAGTTGGAAATTACAGAGTTCTCTAAAGATAAAAATAATAATATTTTCCAGCCCCAGCGTAATACCATTGCTCATAGACCCAACGGCTTTAATGATGAACACATCTAGTAAAAAAAAAATAAGAGTTGGTTTTTATTTTTTAATATATCTTCAGTAAGCGTGCATACCAGGGAGTTCTATAGATATATAATTTGTTTCATTTCCAAAGTTAGTATACTTATTTAACATAACATTATATTTAGAAGTTAGTATAAAAATCAATTGTTTGCAATTTATAAATTTTCTCCACTTCGAAAATCAATTAATTGGTTAAATATTAAAAGTGGATAATCAGATTTTCACAATAAACTTACTTCATATTTGAGATTGCACGAAGAAGCTGGCAAAAGAATTTTTCTTATGTTATGGTGAATGTCTGGATTATATTCAGAATTCCCTGAACTTACGAAGAGATACTTATTTGGAACGTGTGCACCCGTTCCATCATAGAAAATGTTTTCTCAAGCTGGGAATATTATAAATCCCTACACGAATCATCGGCGGGGAGAGAAGTCAAGTCGCTACTCCAATCGTTTTAATACAAGGGGTGGGGGAGGTTCTAGGGTAGGGATATCAGAAGGTTACAGGCTCTCTTTCCTATCGTAGTATTTACAGCAGGTGAAGGTGGTTCAACCGAGAATGGATTATATTTTTCAATATCTCTCTGAACACTACTTGTCTGTTTTGTAACTTGTTAAATACAGTCTTGCCTAGTAGGACTCCTCAATGTCGCTAAGTATACAGAGCCACCAATCATGGCCCTGGATTCAAAGAAGAGAATGCTCCGCGAGAAAGATGTTTCAATAAATCTTCCAATGACTAACAGAACAGACTTACATCAGTACCATGATGTAAACTTACTGTGATTAGCAATTGCTTTTGATTTATAAAACCTATGAAATTTACTGACTTTTCACAGTAAATTTTTCTTCTTTTTTTTTCAAGAAAACCTCAGGCTTCGTCGCGTTCCAAACATTCATTCAAATAAGTCAGATATGACGGGTTTGGAAGAAACTCTGACGTATGGTGGATTTTAAGAGGAGTTTGTACAAAACTTTATTTAACAATTGGCATCGGTAGAAGTTCAGTCTAAATAAAATATATAAATAAGATTACAAATCATAATTCTTAAACATGGCCGTTCTAGAACCATAAATTGAAAATAATAGCAAACTAATGTTAGCTGAAACGGGTAAAACTCAACTTTACACTCTGATAGCAGGTAGCTTCTATGGCAAGTTTAATCTCAAGTTCAACTCCTAACTTTCTTAATGACAACATAAACATCAGAACTATTAAATTACAGCTAAAATGGTACACTCATTGATAATCAATAATCAATTTGATACTACAATACATAGGCACAATCACAAACTCAATCAAGCTTAGCTTCACTTCGGTTCCTTAACGAACTCGAAACCAAAGACACAGTAAGAAATGTGCCCTCCAGATCAGAGAATTCGTTTTTCTTCTATCAATATAAATACAAAAAACATAGATATATAAAATCATTATCTTAATTATTACTTCGGAAGATACAAACGTTAAAAAAAGTTAAGCTTTTCGAAAATATACTTATTCTATAAATAAAATCACTTGCTGTAAATATTTGAGATAAACTGTTCAATATATCCAACTTTTCAGAATATACTTGATACGTATTAATTAATCGAACAGAGAAGTGAGGGATCCCTTAATTTTCGCAATGTATAATAAAATATGGGAGCGTACAAATTTTAAATCCTAAACATTTATTTAAGAAAATCATGACTAGGACGCAATGGGACCCTCTAAGTCGAGACATGCTGGGATTAGAAATCTGGCTAATTTGAATAAATTCTAAGGAAAATTGCTAGGCAAGTGTTTGAGAATAAAATGAAATAAAAATGCAGAAAGCGCCAAGTCAAAGGTAATTTTAAAAACGAGGTATATTAATTTCTCCAAAAATACCTTTCCACTGAAAAAAAAAATGTATAACGAGCATAGCCTATCTAGAGGCAGCAGTAAAAATGGAAAATGACAGTGTGTCAGTCTGGTTCCCACCAACTTACAGCATTTTTGGCGAGTCTCATGAAGCATTAATATGAATTTTACTATGCATATTTATTTTGAGCATAAATATGAATAATAGAATATAAAATATTAATAATTGATTTTAGTTTGGAAAATATCAAGCGTAATTTTTAATCTTAGTCAAATTGTTGAGGAATGTGGTAGTTGTCAGTTATGAGTACAGATCATTCAATAAAATATAAGAATATAAATCGAAAAGGTGAGAGGAAAAATAAATCAGGAGAAGCGGTGGGTGAAAATGAAGCAAGCTAAAAGCAATAGGTATGAAGCAGCTGTAACATTACGAAACAGCAAAAAGGGGAGGGTGGTGCTGGATAATAGCATAGAAGAAACGGGGCGCCTATGTACAAGATAACCCTGGCATAAGACCTAAGAGATATAAGAGATGAGTTCTCCCGGCATAAGAGACGAGTTATCTCCGGTCAAACAAATAAAACAAAAGAGCTAACTAAACAAGATGTAGTTACCTACGGAAATAGTGAAGAAAAGGAAATGTAATACAGAGATTAGTTGCACAAAACTATATTAAAAAAGAATGTAGAGATAGAAAAGACGATTGAAGTGACCAGCTATCGAAAAAATTCAGAAGTGAGTAGGAAGATCCACTGGCGGAAAAAAGAAGGAAGATAACTTCTGCCAAAATCTCAGCCCTCCTGAAGAAGAGTAAGTATCAAAATTTGGGTACCTCTTCAATATACAGGTACAAAGCTAAACTGCCTTTCTGGGTAATGATCATGGAGGTCTCAACGGAGGAAGAAGATGAATGTATTTTATCAATGGAAAAGTAACCGACTTGGTTCATACCATGCTCATACGCACAACTTGCAAAAAAAAAAAAAAAAAGAATTGTGGTAGTTTATTGCAATTTAAAATTATATTTATCTCTGAATTTTAAAAACATTTGAGATAGGCAATTAAGGGTTAGCAGTCTCTGAAAAAGCAAGAATGAATGATTTATTAAAAGCAATAAAAAAAAAAAATCTTATCTAATGCCCCATTAGTTAGCCCACTGTCGCACAGATTTAAAGGGCTTATATAAAGGGGGGGATATAAAGGCTTCATTACTCAACTTTTGTTTTCCGCCTCTCCCAGTCTACAGAGAGTATTTGCTAGAATTTTTATTTTATTGTAATGCAACTGTTCTTACTTTCATTTTCTAGAATTTTTATTTACTTTTACAATCTTATATGTTTAAATAATAATTTATATTTTTATACTTAATGTTTTCAATTAGCTTTCTTTATAACACAACAGTATTAAGACGGCAGAACGAAAAAATAACTTAGCTGTTAGGACCAGTTATAACCTTAACTAGAAGTATCATAAATTATATTAAAGGCGATATTAAATGCTGGTGTTATACATTAAATACCCATCTTAGCATTGGTAAAACCATTTAACATACCTCGAGAAGGAAAATGATTTACGGATACAAGATTTTTTAATGATATCTTGTGTTACAAAGATTTCTAAATGCTTTGAGCCGTGATGTCCAATGTCAAGTAAGAAAGCATCACAGGACTTTTAAAAATATGATTAGAAACGACATTAAATTGTTTGGGAGAAAAAAGAGGGATGTTTTAACGGATGAAAATATCCCTTTTTTCATTACTTAACTAAAAAACGATGTATATAAAATTTTGAAAAAATATTAACCAAATTAAATGTTATGGTATGACTAATATGCTTAGTAAATTCTTTGTTTAGTCATTTAATCATTGATTTTAAAATTAACTAACTAATATTTTATGATACGTTAAATAATTGAAGATTTTCTTCTAAAAACGTAGTAATTGACATTTCTTCAAATTTTTTAGTCGATAGAAAGAACATATTAGCTTTGATCTAATTAATATATGAATTTTAGCGTACCGAAAACTTGGTTACGGATCAATAACTGATTTATTGCTAGCAATACTAAGATTAGGTCAAAAAGAAGTTATTTTATGCTACAAAGGTTATTCCGTTTTTCAGGAATAACTTCTTAGAGGGTATCCTTTAACCATTAAGACGATAATAACTCAACTTACAAAATAACAAAATTGTCTTCCTGAAAATTTGATAAGTAGATTTACTTATTACGTAGATTTTCTTTGTCGATCCTAAAGTATAATAGAATAACACTCCTCTCAGAACCAATTACCCTTCTCTCAAGCCCAAAAAGACAAATTATAATTTCACTAGTTAAGACGGGAGAAAATTTCTTAAAGTTTCCTAGAGCTGAAATCTCCCATATTGAGGACACTACGATCTTGGATCTGAGCTTACACTTTCTTTCATCCGTAGCCCAGAGTTGAAAAAAGTTTAGTTCACATACTTTAAGCAAGAAGCTCTGTCTAAGGAACGGGAAAGTACAAATGATATAAATAAAAGATTTTTCATGTCCTGGTAACTTTACTCTAGAGCCAAAGCTGTTCTGAAATGATTCGATAAAAAAAAATAAACTAGAAAGAATCTGAATATTTCTTATAACGAAATAAACGTTATATTTCCATTAAGTTATGTTTGAATTTATATTATACTGAATATTTCTTGTAACTAAATACAATTTCTATTTATATCTATTATTCAAAAGTAAAAAAACTGTTATTTATATGTATTTTTTAGATTGTTATTGGAACGGAACATGATTTATCCTGTGATGTTCTTTGCGGTTTTGTAGAATCATGGATCTACCATTTATCCTAATAAGAGTTGGGGAATGGTTTTAGTAAAATCAGTCATTAGCTGAAACCAAACCAGGTAAAGTAGCTAAAAGGTTAAATAACAATGTGAAATAGAAAATGGAGAAAATTGTAGGAAGCCAACAAGAAAAAAAATCATATTATGCAATTAGAATGAACTAAGAAAATAACGGACAAATGAACAAACAAAACGGCACTTTATTATCCAGATGGTAAAGGTGCCATCATAGCATTGGAAGTAGCAAAAAAGAGTTCTAGAGAAATTAGAACCTAACTGGACAGGCATAGCTGAACTTGGAACAGGGGAAAAAATACACCTCTCATTCCTGGACTGCTCTTATCGGTCATATGCCTTGAATGGGACACTAACTGAAGCTTGAAAATTAAGGAAAATTTACAGATAAAATTAAGCAGTCCGCAACATGACACAAAACTATGTAAAGCACCTCAAATAAAAATTCGAAATACAAAACGCATAAATTATTCAGCTCAATGTCCAGAATAATGTGAAGAGCCAATTCAGGAAACATACATTACATTAGGCAACCGGAAATAATCTAGTTAAGTGAAGAAAAAAAATATGAAGATAAGCAGAGAAGTCCAACAAGCATGGAAAGGAGGTTCTAGAGAAGATGGGACCCGTAACTGAAGTGGCATAGGTAAATGTGGAACTGAACAACATTCATGTATTACGAAATTAATGGTCTGAAGAGGAAGCAAGAAGGTCTAGAGTGAACCTTAAAACTTAAATCGTCTCCTTGCCTTTCTATTCAGAGATTTCCTCCGTAATACCCTCGAGGTCCTTTGCCCTCTAACTTTTGATTTCTAAACTCGTTTAATGAATATATTGAGCAATCGGTATTCGTGCATAGCTTTATTATTATTATTATCATTATAATTTTAAGGCATCGACCTCATATGTGTCATTATCGCCTTAATTTTCTGATCACAAAAAGTCTCAACATTTATCCAGTACCCTCGTCAACAAACTGAGCAATAAGAATTTTTTTTAATTACAAAGAGTGGGCTCGTCCTAATTAGCTGTCATAATTTATACTTCCTGCCAGGGCATCTCACATTACTTTTTGAAGTAACATAAAAGGTGTAATTTTTATTCGTTTTAGTTAATTTGTCAATCGACTTCCAAATCGATTTATTTCTAAATCTAAAAGACATTTTTGTTTATTTTTGTTGCCAAGCCACATCCACTTACGCCACAGGGGACCCTATTTTGTTCTGACCTCAAGAGTATCTCCGCACTCATCTGCCAAAGTTAAGCTCTATACGCACATTGCACACAGCATATATCTCAGCAGTATTTTCTTCTTTCTTTATTATAAACATGGTATCAATATTTTTTTATTAGTACAGAGGAGTAATTTGTTTTATATTTTTTTTATCTAACATAATTTCTTCTTTTATAATTCCTATATTAATTTCTTTGTTCAATACATCTTTAAAATATTATTCCTTTATTTAATTAATAATGTTAATTTTGTTTTCTTTAATTCATTTTTGTCTGCTTCGTTTTCCTCAAGCATATTTTTCTTTGTTAACATTTCCAACCCAAAAATAATAATTTCCGGTACTATAGTCTACCTGGCAGGAGGAAAGCTTTCACGTGAGCTCTCAGAGCTTCTCATTACTCGACACATAAAGCGGAACAATTTATTCGTGATCTATTTTCAATGTCACATAGTTATTTTACCTTCTAGCCACTTTGCATTATTCTGTGAAGGTATATATTTCCCGTTTCAGGCATCACAGTCAACTATGAACACCTCATTAAAGTTTATTTAGTTGATGCAAGAACCAAAAAAAGCTTTTTATGTGTTAGACCAGGACATTATTATTTTTTTACTTTTATATCAAATCAAAGGTTTAATATACTCAATTTATAACTGTAATTGTCCATTTATTTATTTGGACAAAAGCAAAATCCAAAACTCAAAAAATTTAACTAGTTTAGAATACCAAAATGTAAAATAAATAAGTCCTTCTAAGGACTCCTCAAATCCACCTCTCCTGCTAAGGCTTAGGATAATAAAACAAAAATCATAAAATTTTTACTAAACTTTAATGAAGTTAAAAAAACGTAAGTATTTGACTAAAAGTGTTACAAAAACTTTAAAAGCGATTGATTCAAGCATTTAAAAAATATATATATTCTTATTCAACTAACAATAAATGTATTTTAATGTTTTGAACTTTCAAATATATGTGATAGTGAAAGTATATCAATCATGAATATTTACATTAAACAAAAAAATTGCTAAATTTAATAACATCTTCTAATTTTAATAAAACCAGTTATCGAAATTGTAATTTATTTGAGTTTATTTTTATCATTCAACTAGTCTGCTTTAGTTAATTCTGTTGATTAATACCTGCATATTTTTAATAACGGAATGGGTATCTTCGCTTTATCGATAGTCATAGAAGAATAACTAATGTTTATCCCACTAAAATTCCTCTAGTATTTCAATATTTCTTTAATTTTTAATTGATATACTTCAAATCTTTAGGGCCCAAAAATTTTCCAAAACGGAGTCATTTTAACGTTATTAAATACGTCATAAGAAGAAAAAAAAAACCTGAGAATAGTGAGCACAAATGCCTCTTTTTTGATAAAGAGCAGCTGTCCGGAAATGATAGATGAATCTATTTCTTACTCGACCACCACTATACTATAACCACTGCCTGGTTTTTTCTGCTGCCTGATGATTAATTTAGCTCTAGTACTTGCATGAAAATCGAGATGAACATATTAGAAAATAAACATGATAGAAACAGATCAATTAAGATTAGATAATCGTATTTATTTAAGCTTGGTGAAAAAATATACGTCATATTTATTATTATTTAAAAAAAAAAAAAGTTCTCAACGAACATTCATACGGACTATCAACATTCGAATTTAGACCACATAATTCATATCAAATATATAAATATAAAATAATATATACTATTTATCATATTTCCATTAAGATATAAATGAATTATTGTATAAATTAAAATATATAAGGATGATGATTGGTGTTATGTTAGTTTTATTATTGTTATAGGTTTTTTATAGGTGCATGAATATGGGACAGTGGTCCCGAAACGTTGTACAATATCATGGATAAATAATAAATAATTCATTCAAAAATGGAAGTGATTAACCTCAAAAAATTTTAAAAGATATAAATAAAATGCTTTTAAAACCGGCTCTACTTAGGAAGTATGAGTCTATAGTAGAATGTGAATGTTATATTTTTGTTTTTGAGGATGGCGTGTTAGCCGTAACGAAGAACATTCTGTTTATTTATGATGTAATTTCGCTTTTGAATTTAATGAAAATAGTAAATGTACACAAAATATTCTGGTTCTCTTAATTTTTTTTAAATATCCATACACAGCAAAACATTTTTGAAAGAAAGCTGAACGTACTTTATCATATGAATATAAAAATACAAACTGATAAAAAACCATATACAATGTTTAAACCTTATATAAAATAAATGACAATTTTCACAGACAATGAACACCATCCCTTTCACGGATAAGAATTATTTATTATTCACGAAGGCATCATGAGAGAGATTTGACGGGACAAGGAAAAAAGAAAATTATATATAAGCCAAACAGGAAAAAAACTCCCAGGAGGGAAAATACCATCTTTAATATTCATGTTTGTAACGAAAAAAAATAAATATTTATAAAATATTAACAGTGTATTCTCGCATTTTATATTATTATTAAATAGCTAATTTTACAAAAATATTTTATAAAATTAACCTTGAGGGTTCAAATCGGTCTCAGTCTAAATCTGTAGTAGGTAAAACATAGCGCATTCGGATAGGGAGAGTAAATTATTGTAAATTTTTACAATAATTTCTTTGTGTTACTAGTTTTAAGAAATGAAGTAATGATGTATTTAGTTGTTAATAAAACATCTACTTCCTAAATATTTTTTAATATTTTAAGTTTAAGTTTTCCGATTCTTGAATGTAAAATTAAATATAGATGATAGTTTGTTCTTTCCTAATCGCCGAATTTCGAATTGCTTATTTTGTAATAAAAATTATTCTTATTCTTATTATCGTCCAGGGATAGTAGATTTTTCCGAAAAAAATATTCATAATTTTTACAAAGGTAAAAAGTATTTTTTATTCAGGTTCCGAGGCCACCATAGTTAAAATAACAAGACTAAGTATATTCGAGGACATTACTCAAGAGCTATAAGAAAAAATCAAGTGCAGAAAAAGGAAACTTGGCCTAAGGTAGATAGATGTTTAGGGACTTGGGAGACGGCCAAATGGAATCCCTATGCAACTGACAGAACCTGCCAGAGGAAAAGCTGCCAAATAATACCAGGGTACAACATAGCGAGACTACCAATAAACAACTGCAACAACTACCAATAGACACTACTGTTATACTTAAAATGTTATTTTTTTTATCAACCTATATGGTGTAATTTATTACTGAATTAAATCGCTTCTGCACTAGTACTAAAATAATAAACACACGAATAATATTATGCTAATATTATGAACTATTGTAATAGTACAAAGTATTAGCAAGACAATATTTAACACAATAAATTTAAACATTTTCTGATACTAAATCTCACGTTCCTTTGAGACATTGGATCAATTATATAAAGCGTACTAGTAGAAGAGGAATTGAGGAGGAATATAATATGAAAAAAAATAAATATTACACGGAAATAATGCAGTGGTCTACTATAAAGATGGACAGGCTGTACAAAGCGTAGAACATAAGAGCACACACATGTAAAATTAATAAAAAAAATAATGTAGTAAGAAGATTAATAATTATCGAAATAATAAGGGAAAAATGAGATGAAAAAGAAATCAATTTAAATAAAATTCCCTGGTCAATGGAAAACAGAATTTTAGATTTTCCTTAGTTTTATCCTCAACATTAAGAACTATTTATGTATCAAGAATTAGTTTAATAAAACACTGTATCTCACGGAGTTTACTATCACATCTTTCTGATATAGTATTAATTATTAGAACTAGTGAATATTGTTGAGCAACCTCAACTAATCGGTAGTTTTTATCCAGTTTTTATATTCTTTAAAAACATGTTTTGCAAAACAAGATTAAAGAATTAGACCAAATCATATTTATGAACGAAGCAATGAACAATACAACTTGAAATACAGTATCGGCTGAACTATTTTAAAATAGATAACTATTATTGATTACTATGATTTTTGGGGTTGAATAAAAATAATTAACAAACCTCGATACGACGATCTGTCGAAAAATGAAACCACAAAATATAGCAAACCTTAATATCAACTATAGAACGGCATCGGAAATACCCTTGACTCACCTTTCTTTTGGATTTAGCAAATTTATGTATCATTTTAAGAGAATATAAAAATAAAAAATACATATAATGTTTATAAAATCTCAGAGATAACTTCAAAGCTAAGTAATATAACGAAGAATAGATATTGGATCTTTATGTTCCTGGACTTAAAGAGTTTGTTTTGAAATTCCGAGATTATTGCAAACGATAGAAGCTTGTTCACTTCTCGACTATCACTAAAGTTGTTTAACCATTTTCAAAAATAAAATATTTCCAAGGTGTTTCCTAGGTTTTTTCATACAACGTTTACTAATTAAATAAATGTAATTTATATTCTACCTTACCAAGATAATATTTAAAATAATAAATTAGTGATGCATTATACTGTTACTAATTAGAACTTATATTATATTAAAATAAAATGAATAACTAAAATAATTTATTGTTTTATAATTAAATATGTAAAACTTTATTGATAGCAATTTTTCTTTGCCATATCAATGATATAAATATTTAATAACTCTTCTGAATTTCAGTACTTTCTAAGCATGTAGGGAAGCTTCGAAATATTCAGAATAAAAAAAATAAAAATTCAAATAAAATAAAATTATATTGGATGAAGTTCATTAACAACCTTACTTTAAAAGAAAAACCAAAACCTTTTTTGCACGTTTGTTTAGTCTTTAAGAGACAAATTAATCACCAAAGAAGGATCACCCTAAACTGCAAAGTAAGTTTTATCCAAACATTTTCTCATAGCATGAAAGCTTTTTTTAACCAGTAGTTTAAAATATTCACAAATTAAGATAAGTAATTGAAATATGTAAGCCAAATGTATATAATCGTCTAAAAACGTTATACGTATTCTTGGTTGAAATTTGGGACTATTCTTAGCAAGCAAGAAAAATCCGAGAATAGAAGCACAAAAACTGTGGTAATGTTCTTTAGTAAGACACGAAACCCAGCATGGTTCTCGTGCCTCTCCCTCTTCGTGATGGGAAAACGGTAGAAAATAAATTAGATGTAGTGATATTTACAGTTCTTTCATCAAAACTTCTTACATTTATTTTTATTTTAGAAGAACGAGATTAATTACAGTTGGCTAAAAAATTATTCATACACCTAGTTTATCTTTGAAAATATTTATATATATTTTTTTTAAACAAGAAATAACAAAGATCATTACACATTATTTCCACACAACTTAAGGAAATTTATCCAAATATATTTAATTTACTTTCATCTAAAAACGATATTTTTTCCAAAATAAAAGCGGACTGTCCTCATACCTCTGAGCAAGTTTTAATCTTTTCTTCTGTTTTTTTTTTTCATTTATGAAGGGCTTCTTTCTTCCCGTTCTACCTCTACATCCCGCTTCATCCAGCTGGTTTCTCACTGTTTGGGATATAACAGTCTTTCGATAAGAAGAAGCAATGTGTGTTGCAAGATCACCAGCACTTATTTTTGAATTTTTTTTGCGCCTTTTTCACGATTTCTCGGGATTCACACACACTATAAGAAACCGTTTTCTGTCAGCGTGTTATTTATTATCGACAGATTTAAATTTTTTAATAATATACTGCACGGTCGCATGAGAATATCCCACCTTTTTTCCGATGATCCGGTAAATCAACCCTTGTTGAAATAATTTAACAGTTCAGTTTTTACAATTAATACTTAATTCTTTAGATTTACGACCCAACTTTGTGGAATTGTTTTTTAACAATTTTTTACTATTAGGATTTTTTTTTTATGAGGAAGATTGGAATTCGCTCGGAGGAACGTGAACGGTTTGTTCACGTTCCGCTTTTATTTTGGAAAAAAAGCTTTGTTTTCAGACGAAAGTAAATTCAATATATTTGGATCAATTTCCTAAATTTTCTTAAAAATAATATGGAATGTTGTTTGTTATAAGGATCCGATGTTATTTCTTGTTAAAAAAATAATTACAAATATTTTCGCAGTTAAACTAGAATATTTTTTTTTTGCTAACTGTATTTCAATAGCATTATTTTATTATCATTTAATTTATAATTCTCGAAAAATTCGAATACAAATCTCCATTATATTTCGCAAATGTATTACTAAAATTTGATAGTATATCAAATTTGCTTCGTCTGTTTCTTGAAATTGAAGCTCCACCTCCACCTACACGAAGACCTAGGAGGTTGCAGTGCACTGTCCCCTTATTTGACATTCTGGACGAGGGAATGGCTTTGGACTAAGCAGTCTAAAGTCGTTATATTCACATCTAACCAGCAGAACGTTCCTCCCCGTTCCAATAATCTAATGGCGTTGGCTTATTACCTCTGCAACTAACTTTATAGTGCCACAAGGCAATATTTCACTTGTATACCTATATTATCCTTGTAATATGTAAGTATGTATGTACTAGCTAAGTAGTAACGAATAAATAAATAAAGGTTACGGTGAAAAAAAACCTAAAATTTAATATTTTAGATATCATAAGGCGGCAATTTTGAATGAATACTAGTGTACAAACTCGTTAATTTCATTAACGAATTTATTCATTATTTATAATTATTTTCGGAAAGTATAAACAACGAATTAGTTAGCAGTTGACAGTCGAAGAGTGAAACCTTTCTCTGTGGTACATCCTGTACTTTGTTACGAGTTAGTGCTTGTACCGGTTGAGAACTTCTAGACCAATTAGGAGCCACACAGGTTAGTCCTAGTGATAGTTGATTACCAACAGTGCGTGAAGCGACAATTTGCCTTCCGTAGACCTGAGACAGGAGTGTTAAGTACAGCACAGTGTTAATTTAGTCTAGTTAACAATTTTCGCTATAGACACGCAGTGTAAGACAATTGATCACAACCAATCAGAATGCCCGAGTCCGTCAGTGTGGCTCCGAAAGCCTTCCTGAGTCCGGTACAGATAAAATGATTGACCATGTCCAGCATGATCAAAATTCTGCCACACCAGTAACTGAAGATATCCGAGCAACAAAGCGTCCCCAACATCCTCACAGTGATGGGAACAATAGAGTGGTCTAATGTTCCCAAAAAATACCACATTCAGACCAAGAGTATTTCTTGTCACGTCGTAGAGTTAGTTCTGGAAAGTTTGAAGTGCTATGCACACAGCAGGTTACTGATAGTAATTAACCTATAGTGTCAGTTACATTGACGCAAAAAGCGCCAACTCTAACTATTTCCTCATCCATTTCGCAAGCTTCCATTAAGGTTATGCTTAACAGTATAAACATTAACATCAATTCTGTACGAGCTCATCACGGAAGCAGACCCGCATTTATCTGGAGATACATAAAGACGCTATCCTATTATTGCGAGCCAACAAAAAGTGTAATTTCATACTTATGCGCCACGTGGGACAAAGCTCTCTAAAAAGTTTGTTCTCTATGGTTTCGATGTAGATGACCCACTGGATGAAATAACACATGACCTCAAACGAGGCCTCCCGGGATTAATAATGGCACGATGCCTCACGAAACTGTATGAATATGGAGAAAGCAACCCAATGAACTTAAAAAAAAACTTTAGTAACTACAGTAAGACTGTAATTACTAAAATTCCACCGTCTTGCACAAAGTTTACTTATATATTTATACTTTTTAACTCTTATTAGACTAATATAGGAGTAATAATAAAACTAATAAATCACCTTCATAAATCATGAAATAAAAGCAATTAGTGATTGCACTAAGTATTTTTTATAATTTGAATTATAAACTTATACAATTTTTTATTATTAAACTGAGCCCAGTTAGAATCTTGTTTATATTTTTATTTTAACAGTTGGTTTTGATAATTTGACAAAAAAATAATAATTCTACAGGCAATTATGTTAGGCTTAATTGTTTAGAAAAATGTAGAAAAAAATCGAGAAAAAAAATTCTTTTAACAATTAACTTTCCTCCTATTTTATTTTTTCAAGATATAAGTTTAATGGACATCATTTAAATTCAAAAGTCAACATTGAAAAAATGTATAGTACCTGGAAATTTTGAATTGTTAAGAAAAAAAATAAAGATTAACAAAATAACATAACATTATTGAGATTTACTATTATTACCTCTATTGTGTGAACAATTTTACCTTCAGGCGCGTTGAACCATCCACAGAATGTGGGGCATGCAACCACAATAACGATCCTCGGCCACTATCCGAGAGTACATCGGCATTTTACATGATTGCTTACTGTTGTTGGATAGGGAATCTACGAATCCACAAATTCCATGCAAGATTGAATATATACAACAGATTAAATTACGTTTATAAGTTATATCTTTTATATTTATTATTAAACTTTTGCACTAGGTTGTCCCCTCTGAGGGAACATGAATGTTTATTAGCGAATTTTCCTACAGCTTTTTTTAATAAACGCATGTTTCCCTGTAGTTTTCTATTAAAATGGCACACAAAACAAATAAAATATAATGAAATAATAAAACAACCTGTTTTACGTCGAACTAAAAAAAAGTTTGCAAAAACATCTATCTACATCTTCGTCAGACAACAGACTGGATAATAAGCAACATACTACAAATGTAAAAGAGAAAAAAACTATATTGCATTGTTTGTTCTTACAGGAAAAAGCCTAGTGGAAGGCGGGAAACATCTTATTGTGCAACATCGACAAATCAATCTGCAATGGTACCGCTAAGAACTATGAAGGTTCAAGGGTCCAGTTTTTCTAAGAAAGTACTATTACTAGACCAATGGTATCGGCGTTGATGACCTCAGGGTTTTACGCCCTAAAGCCCCAGACAACAACAACAACAACTAGACCAATGGTTGTGCCAGATGATTTATCACTGATGATAACTCACTGAGAATTTATCATACTGTAGAAAATTATAAGTAACAAATTTTTAATTTATTTTTTAATATTTGTTCTTTAATGTCCACACATACAAATAAACTAAATAGCATTAGAGTGCCTTACTTCTTTCTAAAATTGTGCAATATATCACGATTCCAGGAAGTATGTTTTCGCGAAAAAGTGGCGTAAAGTTGCTGGTAGGTTCCGTCCGAAAAGGTGGCAAGTGTAAAGAATTAAGACACTTTTGAACACAAAAAAATAGTCATTGATCATTTTCAATCCATTTAACAAACAAGTTCAATACTGAAGGATTGCCATGTCCCAAGTCAGTATGGTAGCCAGGATTAAAAAGCTTTGTTTGTCAACATCATTCTAAAGTTTTCTGGAGCAATTCATATCATCATACAATATTATTGCGAATAAAATACCTATCACAATAATGAAAAATCAAGACAAACTACCAGCAAAGATAATGATTGCAAAGCATCATGAAAGTTAAGATAACCGAATGGCTCATACGTTAAGAAGTATTTCATCTCGATGAAAAGCTTGGAGGAAACCACAGGAGGACCTAGGAGGTGTGTGCCAAGGAGGTCTTTGAAACGAAAGAAATTGACTAGAGGAATATCAGGTTTGTGACTGGGTGAAAAGGAGTGACAAGACTTGGCCCTATATGTGTTCTTAGACTTGATTTGCTAACAATGATTTTATCCATTTGACTATTTTTTCGTTCCATACAGAATCAATAGATTTGTTCCAAATGCCACTTGGAAGTGGTTCTTTGGAACAGCATTAATATTAATGATGGGAATAAAAAATAAACCACACAATTGTCTTTTCTATTGTTGTTTTTTGTAGACATTTTAATAAGTGTACTATAAATCGGAATCGTGTAGTCTCTATATTGTTACATTAAACTTCACAATCACAACATCTTTCGATGTCTACAATCTGTTTTTTACTTTAAATTTCTTCATATGAGATCGGAGCCTTAATATTTCAATACTGCATTCACTGCCTAATCATCCATATAAATTAATTCTCAAAGTGTTATCATTTCATCAATAAAAACTGAAGAAGAATTATGATAATATCGGTAACAGATAAAATCAACTTCAAAAACAACAAATGAACGAAAAATAATAAAAAAAAAATTACAAAACCACAAAGCATGAAACCAAAAAAACGAAGTAAACTGAGTAATGCTAAGAAAAGTTTCAATGGCACCTAGATCACTTATCTTATACAAAATTACCCGAAGATTACTAAAATATATTTTACTATTAGAAATACTGGACAAATTAGAAAAAAAATTGAAATATTGCCCCCCTCCCCCCCATGTCCCACTTTGATATACAGAGATAAAATATAGACATCAAGGATAAATAAAAAATTCATTACCACTGCGAATTCGGTACACTTTTCATACCGAATTACCATGCCCGTACTCTTCAGGCTCTTAAATGTGATGTATGTTGACAGATATTCAAATGAATTAATAATTAACATTATCACTAAATAGTAAATATCGATGGCTTACTTCCCTACTAGTGGTGCTAAATACATTTCCACTTTATGAAAAATACAATTAAACGTTCTCTTTATTAGGAAAATTACAGCATTTCAATTATATTTTTTACTGAACAGAAGTATAAATCCGTTCGGTCCAAAATATAATTGAAAAGTTGTAATGAAAAACAAATTGATAAATTTTAATTTATTATAGCAGAGAACATTTAATTTAATGTATTTTCATTAAGTCAATGGAAATCCACTTCACACCACTGTGAACTAAGCCAATGCTTGTTAGCTACAAAATGTTGAGTATGGATTATAATTTTTTTTACTTTACTTATTTAAAAGTATTATAATCTGCCACAAACTTGGGCATTGAATAATAGTGTTGATTGAACACATTCATAACAAAAATCAAATAGGAAATAATAATAAGTAAATAAAAAAAAAATACCATAAAATCTCTAGGATTCACTTTTAACTGAACAGTTTTCATCAAGCCAAAAAGAACTGGAAGAGCTATTACTCTTAAGAAATCATTTAAATTTACGAAATTGTTTACTAAAAAACCTTCATATTTAAAAAAAAACAAAAAACAAAGTGAGTACGAGTCGTGGCTTTATTTCTGTGAATCAAGACCAACCTACCGTCACGAAGTCAAATCTAAATTATTTGTTAATTTAAGGTGAAGGAAGGTATGTCAATGTAATAAACATTAGATTATTTATCATTTACCGCAGTTTAATTTATAAAATATTAATATATAAATAAGCTCACATCTTGGCCTGTCAAGCCATCAGGTATAAAATCACAAGGACGTGCAAACAATAAAATTGACATTTATTAATCATACAATCATAAACTTAATATTAGGAACAATTAGTAATATGGACTAATACTGAAATTCTTGGTAAGTAATAAAGTATACCTATGAAATAAATTAAGATAATATTAGAAATTTGATTAGTTTAACAAATAAAGTCATTGTAAAGTTGAATGATTTGAGTCTTTATCATAGTTTGATATTATAAAAGCAATAAAAGCTCATATTATTTAATAACTTTTACCAAAATTATTTTTGATATAACGACGATCATTATTAAAAAATATATATTAAAAATGTAAATTAAAAAAACAAACTGGATACATACATAGTATAGGAAATATAATGGATTATAGTCATAACTCGTCTGCTGCTCGAGCTGTGTCATCAAGTTCCACGATCCACAACCAGATCACCACTAATCCAATTCACACACCTCTCTTTACTTGACTAAGCATTCATGGACTCCTTTGTCTTAGCTGTATCGGGGTGTGAACATTCTATGAACTTTTCAACACTATGAACATTCTACGCTCTATATGTGCTTTGTTTCACATATTTGCAAAATTGTCAAACAAAATGTTTTTGTGTGTATATTTATCTAATATCAGATCGGTCTGGCGGGCCTAACATAATAGGTACATAACAGATCAATACACTATTAACAATTTAAGGTTTAGTCCCTAACAAAAGATACTCCTAACTATTTAAAATCTTATAATTATAAATAACAAAGATAAATCATTTGAAAAAGTTAATAAATAAAAATATCTACGCAATATAATAAGGAATACAAATTGCATACAAAACAATTAACATTTTATTAGACTATTCAAATAAATAACTTACAAACATGTTGATAACGCAATTCAAGAAAAAATATATAAATAAAGAGTTTATAGCAGAATGGGCTTCATTTTCACTTTTCACGATGAAGTTGTATTTCTAACATTACAAGCCGATTTAGGTACGACTTACCTTTAAATGATAACTAGGATTGAAACAGAGTCTAATCTTTTTTTATGGATTCATCTATAGATTTCATTTTAAATTCCCGATGTTTAATTGACTATATCTTATAAACCCAGGCGCACCTACTCTGATTCTTAGAAGCTTCTTTTGACATGATTGTAATTTTTTTTTTTTTTGTTTCATACAAGATGCTCCCCAGAAAAATGACTTATTCATTCTTAAAACGAATCCTAACCATCTTGTTGAGATAACAATACAAATTAATAAGCATTTTCATAATGAAAAACAAAAGAAACTTTCGACCTAAACTAAAATAACATAATTACTGCAATAACAAATACCAAACACTTTTTTTTTTACTCAGTTAAATAAATAATAAGTGCATCAATAAAAACACTCATTCAAGATATAGTAAATTTCAAAAGCACAATATAATGCATGACAATAAAGGAATAAATAATCGAACGACCAAATTAAATCCTTATTTAATAAGAAATCACCTTTAATCATTAAATAAATTATATTTCTAAGCTCATTGACAAAGAGGATGATATTGAATATTAAATTTAACATCAAATCTAAAATTCACATTTGAATATAAAATTAAAATTTAAAAAAAAAAAAAATGTTTCCAGACCTCAATATAAATTGAAAACATGATACTTTATAAATGTAGTAAGAAAAAGTATATAACAAGAAATAGATTTTGAAATTATAGTAATCATAACGGTACACATTTATATTTTATTGTGGTTATAAAACAAACACAATACGTCATATTCAAGAGAAATAAAAAAACAAAACAAATAACTTAATAACATATTACTCCAAAAATACGGATAAATATATCACATACAAACGAATGACAGCAAAATTATAGAGACGTTAGGAAGAAATAAAAATAAATTGTTAAATAACTAAGAATATTATTCATGAACACATACGATTGTATTAACCAAACATTAATTAATCCTAATAAAAAATATGAATATATGATTTGAGTGACTTTAATATGTCACAGAAACGACACATGTGACATAATAACGATTTTCAAGGAAATACTAACAACAAATACAAAATACAAAAATTCGGAGTACTTCAAATATATAACGGCATTTAATTAATCGAATTGACAGATATCAAATACACAAATGTTTCGCTTGACCATCATATATGGTCAAGTTGTTGGTCAATTAAAAACCTGATAGCAAAAAAGTCCGAAGCAAACAAATGGCGCTGAACATGAGCATCTTCAAATCCTGGGTCTTCTTTCCACTAATGTTTAAGTCAGATTGTGTATACGTTTTTCCTCGTGCCAGAGAAGTAACATCATAATTACCAGAAATATTCCTTTTGAAATATCAGATATGTTCTCTCGGCAAACAACTTTTTCTCTTGGTTCTTCCATTATTCCAGATCTTCCAACATTGAGAGCATGAAACTCTCTCTTCAATATTCAATCACTTATATTACAAAACAGTATTTTCTAAACATCAAGATAAGGTAGGCAAACTCGTTCAGAGGTAGAATTATCAGATATGATTCATTTATATATTACCATATATTCTTTGTGTTATGGATAATAAAAATGTTTGAAATGCTTTTTATATAAAAAAAAATTTACTTATGTTTTTTTGTTGTACGAACAAATACCACTATGGACAATTTTTCCTTCCTCGAGCGTATCTCGAAAATGGTAAAAATGTCACATGTGTCGTTTTTATTTTAAAAAAAAAATAGAATACATAAACTTAAGCGAAAAAATGTGACAGAATTTAAAAAATCTAAAACCCAGAATATTAATAACTGTAACTATATATTAAAAAAATAACAAGCAGCAATCTTATCAACTAAAAACAATATTCATATTTGATTAAAATATAAATATATTAATCAGAGAATATATATCAATATCAGTAAGATATGCAATTTTCAACAGAAGACTAATAGGTTGAATAATATTCGTGAAAACTTGAATTATAAAACATAGATTTACAAAGTACCGGATACCTTAACAGCATTTCAATTATTTAACCACTTGTATATTACAATCATTTAAAATAGTTATATTTAATATAATATATGATAACAAAACCTATTATAAATGTAATTTGAATAATGTCACAATCATAATACCTTGTAACATTTTATTAATAATTTTAAAATACTAAGTAAGTATAAACAATAATAAGTACTACATTTGAACAACAAATTAATGATTCCACCTGGTCTTTTACAGGCATAACATAAACAATTTTCTTTCCGAGTGCAATTAAATGACTTATGACCTATGAGGGCATAAGAATAGTATGCAAATATTAATCCGTAATATATAATCATATCGGCAATGATCCAATTTAAGATTTCATTATAATTACTAGTTTTAATTATAAATAATATTCACTTCATAATTTCATGACATAATATGTATCAATTTTTAAAAAAACATAAAATTAAATTATAAGCTACTTTTAACATTAATGTCAAACAAAAACTTTTTTTTTTGTATTGTAAATATTGTTGATTCTGTACCTGAAGGTAGCTTGACAGGCCAAAAATTTAAACTTATAAATAAAAATTTATAATTTAAATCTATCATAAATTTAATATCTTGTACTTTTATCATACGCTGACAGCGTGTTTATATTACTTTGCTTTGTTATTACATACTATTATTATTATTTGATTACAATAATTCATTATACAGCTGAAATATTAACATATAACAAGGTTGAGAGGGAAGGGATTCCCTGTTATTATCCTAGGTCTAAGCACAACCTTCATGCTTCAAGGTTGCAGCAAGTAGAATCTTTTCGATTCATTGCAACTGTCACTGGTGATTTTCCGAGGAATTATATTCCTTATAGCGTTAGAGTGAGATATAAAAGTGGAAACGATTGATATTTTGCAGATGTAATAGAAATAAAACCGAAAAACGTCTGAGTGTCACTAGTGATCTAATATCAATGCTAAAATATACTTTGCAGGCATAAAATAAATACAGTAAAATGAAATAAGCTTCATCTAGAGATATCGCATCGTAAGAGATGTGTAGAGAAAGCAGTATTTTAAAGAATGCGGCGTGTTCACGCATAGTTAATGCCAGGCTAAGATAGTGTAGGGAGGGGTGGTTTGTAGGAATAGAGGTCAGGGAGATAGCTGTAAGATTTGTAGTGCGGTAAGCCTGGAAAAGGGATCTTTGTAGCGGCAACTTGGCTTTTGGACATTATCCAAACTTTATTCACCATCCATAGCCCATCCATAGAATGGGGGAGTTCTTTCACGGTCTGGCTCATCGAATGAGAAAACATATATATAAAAAAAAATAAAGAAAGACTAAAATCCGAAATGGAACAGTATTTTTTTTTTTGAATGTTGAGAAATAAACAATTTCAATACTTCAATGGGAAATGCTAGGCTAACATAATTTTGTTAAAATTAATTTCACGATTACAGCAAATAAAAATTTAAAAAAAAACAAACCTTTATTATAGTTTTCGGTTAGATAAATAAAAGTAACAGAAATTAAAGGTGTTTGTGAATGTCTATTAAACACTACAATGTGGCTGATCATTCAATTCTATCTGATAATAGAGTTGCATAAACATATATATATAAAAGGAAAAACTAAAATCCGAAATGGAACAGTATTATATTTTTCAATGTTGAGAAATAAATTTTTTCTTATTTTCCTGATAAATTCTAGGCTAACATAATTTTGTTAAAATTAATTTCATGATTATAGCAAAAAAAAAAATGAACTCGTAATTATAGTTTGAGGTTAGATAAATAAAAGAAACCGTTATCACAAAAAAAAAGTATTTGTGAATTTAATTGAACAATAAAATTTGGCTGATTACTCAATTCGTGATATCTACCATTGCAACTATTTCTAGCTGCAAATATGAATTCTAACTTAAGGAAGTGCAAGCTATCAAACATTTTTAGTCATGGCCTGTCACATAGTACCGGTTTCGAGCTTCTACAAAACCGAACCTTCAAAAAGAAAAAAATATAAAACTATAATAATTATAATAAATAAAAAAAAATTAAATAACACATAAGCAGTATAAACATATAAAATCGAGCAGAAAATTTACTTTATTAACAATATACGATTTTAAAGGTTTAAAATATTACAAAATCTCGATTCGAATCATACAAAACAAATTTAAGGATATTGATGCAGAAAATAATTTAATTTTAAAAAAACAACTCAAGATAAACAAATAATTAAAAAAGAATCAACAATTGAAGATCGTCGGACAGAAATTTGAAATGAATAAAAACAAAAAAAGGTTGAAGTAAGAAGGCCAATAAACTACCTAGAAAGAAAAAAAAATGATAAGTATAAAATAAATAATACCGAAGCTAAACTATATTATTTATAATCATATGAGAGTTTCTAAAAATTGTATGACAAAGAGCAAACAAATAATAACAAATTCAACAAATCTTTCCAGCAAACATCAAAATCTTATGAGGAAGAAATCGCCTCAGAGATTCGCTGTCCCTATTCGTCTCGGTCTAATATCGTACCTAACAGTGACTTCTTTTTGACACCAATCTCTCTTGACCAAGCAGATGCTCCTTGGACTTGATTTTCAATCACTCACTGCTTCTCCTGTCATATTCAATTTTACAATATCAAGCCTTAACTCATTTTATGGATTGCAGTTGAAAGTTGCTTCTTACCATAAAAAAGGAGGAGGGAACCAGTAGCTTTCTCCGGCATATTTTATTCGTAATTTGTTTTCTTCTTACATGCGCTATAATTTTCAAGGATTATAATAATTGAAGATCAATTATTCACTCTACTAAACCATGCGCTGATAAGGCACTAGTCACATTTTCATTGCTATTTGTTTCACCAAAATGTTTTAACAAAAGACTGAACAAAACTGATAAACAGAAACTTCATGTCAAAAAATTATTTCAAATGTTTATAAACCATATACATTTTATTATGACCATACGACCCAACAATTTAGTTCTGTGAAATTCGCTTTACCTTAAGGGAAGGTTCCACGGTGACAGTGACATGACAGTGAAAAGTCGTACGTGCGAAGTTTATCGCGCATTCACAGATAGTTTATAGTATTATCGAGAAATCCTGGTTGCACGACACCAACTGCTAGGTTACGTGATCACTGTCACTATTACCTCTATTGCCCAGAAAGATCCTCTCAATATTCTCTCTGTCATAAATTCGCGTTAATCGTAAAATTAAGAGTATTTTATAAATATATATTCATAATTATGAATGTAATTGAAGTCATGTACTAGCCGCCCCCAAGTACAACAACCTTCATAGGTTGTAGTGGTACAGTTTTTTGACGTGACAACGTCTTATAAATCATTTTGCGGGATGCAATGTTAGAAAAAGTGTCCCGTAACGGAAGTAGATTGTTTTGTTTACATTTAATACAAAACATTATTGGATAACTATAGTAACCATTTAAACATTTTACTTATATAAACTTTTATTTTTGACGTGACAACGTCTTATAAATCATTTTGCGGGATGCCATGTTAGAGTATACCTTGTCACGGAAATATGTCGCCTACACGGGCACGGTTTTTTTTTATTTTTAAAATTGATGTCATGTAAATATAGATATACAGGTTATTTAGTTTTTGTTCTCTTGTGTTTAATGTGCTTTCTAAAAATATATAATTTCTAGCAATTTGTCCAATAAAATATGTCCTATGGTAAAATTTAAAGGATTAGATGTCAGAATATAACAAGATGTATATAAATAGTATATGATATTTCAAATTATGAAAAAAAAATTTACCGTGCCCAGTGTCATTTGTTGAGCAGTGCATTTTTATTTACGCCTAATATTATCTGAGATAAAATTTTTCAAGCACCAATATTTTTTTTAAAAAAAGGAATTAGTTTTACTTATATTTTGTCAAATATAATAAAAACTACTAATACTGGCAAAATAAAACAAAAAACTCTGCTTTAATATTGATAATACTGATTCCATGGGTTATGAATTAAAAAAAAATTGCTTAGACTGAAAGTTAAAGAAAAGGGGTCATAATGTTAAATACATTTATATATGTAAATATTGACTTGCATATCACACAAGTATTACTGATACTAAACAAAACAAAAAACAACATCAAACATATGACAAAAATAAAACTGAGCAATGTTTCTAAAAAGGAAATATAAGGGCGAAATTTTTAGATTACATTAAATATAATACGCGTTAAATAATTGTCAAAAGAACTATTTTAAGAGGAAGGGGAGCCCCCATTACAATAAGGAGGAGGTGGAAGCCGTTCCGGGCTGTCATAGCTTTGATGATTCATTGCCCTCAATTCAAAGGGCTTATAGATCTCCAAAGCGAACCTTCACGGAACGCCGGCTTCCTATCGTGGCCCACCAAGTCATTTTATAAGTCAATTCTATCCTCTCAACATTTCTGGTATTATTCATTTTTCCTTTTTTTGAACAAAATATAGGGCTACAAACAAGAAGCCTATAAGCTGTAGGTCATTTATAGATGAAGTAACCTAAAAAAGAAGGTTCCCAGCATTACTATTAACTATATTATAAAATAAAATGAGATAAAAGTAAACATAGACAATAATAAATAGTTTTAAGTAATGGAATTAACAATAATAAGTAATAATAGTTATAATTCTATGTAATACCCTCTGCCTCATCGCCAAATTCTATTCTTCAGGTTAATATTTTTTTTGTAAATGTAGCTTTAAATCAGTTTAACGATTAGTTCTTAATTATTTCTTCAAGTAGATGATGTTCTGATTGAACGCTTATGAACACTATCTAACTAAAAATACAAGAGATGCAACTTTAAAGGGGTCAGCTTATCAAGGTGACGTGCGTTAGGCCAACACCAAGTTTGAACACAGGCTTGGTGAGGTAAGCTGTTATTTAGTAGAAAACAACCAACAGTTCCCGGAAGCCCGTTATATTGCATTACGTAACAGTGATATTGTGTTTGGTAACGAGTAAGATGATGTTTGGTAAATAATAAGCCCAGTCCAACCAAATCAAACATAAAAAAATTAAACATTCAAAAAACAAAGAAGATACCCTTATATATTGTTAAGTAACTTCGAAAAATATCTATAAAAGCCACATAGATAACGACGATATAATCATTGTTTGGTTAACTCTTTTACTTTAAAAAGTTAGAAATATTTGTTTATATCTTAAAAAAAAAAGTTCCCTTACCTAAACATAACTTATCATAAATTCATTAAGTTTCTAATGAACAGATATGTGTCTTTTCATTTCAAACTCCTTACCCATCCTAACCCATTAATTCTTAATCTCTCATCCTTAAAAATCCCTGATAATCCTCCGAGGCGTATGAAAAGAAGATGGCCACGGGACCCTCTAATTAACCAATGGGTGTTCCTTCCCAAGATTTTCAAGTTTATATGAAACATACAGCATATTTACTTATTGTATTTATTATCGCACAGTTGTAAATAACATTAAATAAATATAAATAAAAAAAAGTTTCTAATGAAATACATGACCTTAAATATTATGAGGCGTGTTATATGATCATGCCAAAGCAATTAATAAAAAATGAAATGGTTTAAAAATGTATTATTAATTTTCTTTAAATATTTTAATAAATTGGGTATTATTTTGAAGATTTACCAAGATAACAAAATCAATAAATTTTTTACAAAATCATACACTGGAATAGGTCTTTTGACCTCCTCCTAAAGCTCCCTTAATCAAGCAAAACACTAAGGAAAGAAGTAAGGGTTTGGGCACTTCAGATATCTATCATTTAATTGCATAATCGAAAACACTTCTATTAAGTGTTATTAGATAATGGTTTTAAATAATTATTTTATAGTATCAGTAATAAAATATCTGGTGTTGTTTTATAACAAGGCATCTCCCAAAAACTTCTCTCTCTCCATAAATTCCCTCAGTCCCTTTATAAAGAATAGATGCTAGCGGACTCAGATTAGTGGAAGTCACGGCCAGTAGAGTTCTTGTTTCATGGTGATCTTTTTATGGACATCATCACAGATCAGCCTATAAACATTGATCCTGATGTACCCAGGTTACTTCCAACCATTCTCAGATAAGTGATATCAGACATATTTATTTATTGGAACAGGTCAGATAGTCCGATTGCTGTTATATTAATAATGCCCTATTATTTATTTAATTAACAGCCCTCATCCGCAAGAATATTTAACTTATCATGTAAATATAAATAAACTGAATATCAGATTTATTTTTTATTTATATAGTTGTTTGAGAGTGGTTTAGTTTCTTTTTAAAACAATTTTGATCTCTTTTCTCTCAACTTTATTCTTTTTTAACATCCAACGTTTCGACCTCTCAGGTCATTCTCAAGGATTCCTACAAACAGCTCCTTTTAATTACTTTTATAACAAATTTCCTTCACTTACATACTGATTTCTTTA
>NW_027109220.1:1302648-1307989 GCF_000696795.3 Halyomorpha halys | reverse complement strand
AAGTTGAAACTTGTTCACAAGAATACTATTTTGATTATAAAAACAGGGGGGGAAATGTAGATGTCAAGAATATATCACCCAACACTTAGTTATAATGTACTACCCAAACATAATTGGGTGGAAATGATGATGAATTACATTACTTTCTTTATTCTATATGAATATATTTTACAAATTAGGAATATTACTAAGAGCAAATTTTATCTTTAATAAAAGGGCATCAGAACAGAATTTCTTTAGAAAGTGCACTTAAGAAAATCCCTAAAGCCTACCAAGCTATTCCACAAAGATGATATATATAAGGACGGTTGCTCCTAAGGGAATAGTTGAAAGATGGGAGCCACTCCGGGGCAGGAGATAACGATTCAACCTCGCCATTTTTCAAAATTTCAATGCAAAAACAATGGTTTATACATGAGTAATAAACATATTTTTAAAATGGATGTTTATGTAGGACTATTATGGAAGAAAAATAGTATAATTTTCCTTTATCAGCTCGGAGTTATATTATTTTGAGTTTACGTGTTCAATTTATTGATAGATTCCGTATGTAGCAAATAACAAAAGTTAAGTTCATCATTAAACGAAATACATGATAGATCGTACATCTCACTTAATAAGGAACCAATATTTTTTATTTAAATACGGTTTACAAGCCATATCCGTATTATTTTCCAGAATTTGTATTTCTTGACACAAACCAAAGATTAATGTTACTCTTATTATTATGAGATATAGTTATAGGAAGGAAATCTAGAAATGATGAGAGGATAACCTAGCATGGAGTAAGTCCACAGCTATGTATCAATATATTATCAGCGTCATTAAGCTAAGATGAAAACTTGGATATTAATTTAAATATTTTACAAACGGTATACGTTAGTTCTCACTTATCTCACCGAATGCTGGACATTACCTAGTTCACAGGAGGCCCTTCTCCTAAGATTCGGGAGCAGAATATTGAGCAGAATTATGACCCAGTTTGACCTGATGGAGTGTGGAGGATAAGAACCAATAAATTAACAAGACTCTACAAGAACCCAAATATCGTAAAAGTTATCAAAGTAGGACGACATCGGTGGGCAGGTCATGTAATAAGAATGACCGAATATCAGTTTCCTAGGATGATCCTGGACGAAAGAATTTATGGACAAGGAGAGCGGGGAGATCACAGCTCCGATGGATGGATGGAGTGGCAGCAGATGACAGGTCAATCTTGGGAATCCGCAAATGAAGAGCAGCGGCAACCAAAAAAGAATAATGGCGGACCAAGCTGCAGGAGGCCTTAACTCTACAAGAGTTGTTGTGACACGGATGCTGATGATGATAATAAGTTAGTTTAAAGTGAGAAGGGTGCACAACTGTGTCCTCATCTTCATGTAACGCTATCCACCCATAATTAGCCTCTTGTAATGTTTGCTACAGGTGCAAATTGTACATAGCCTAGCGAAAACTGCTGTTCTGTTATTACTGCTATTGAGCTTACCTGAATCGTCCGCCTAAAAATTAGTAATTTACAATAAAATCAGTACACGAAATAATTATAAAGCATGCCCATGCATTGGCATAATTATGAAGGAAAATAAAAATATGGAAATTTTACATAAATAAAATACAACCCTTCAATGAATGGATAATGAATCACAACTGAATGAATGGTTATGAAAAAAAAACATAATTTAAAAAAAAAAAAAAAGATAGAAAGAAAATAGAAAATTAAACTAATATCTTAAGCTAACTAAAATGATAAAAAAATAAATATTTATGAATATAAGAAAATTAATGAACTGAAAATCAATGTAAAATAAGTGAAAGACTTTTCCCTAACCGTTCCTTAATCGTGAAATGAATAAAGTAAAGGTAACTCATAGCTATTGGTAAAAAAAGAGGTGGTCTTCCGGTCTTTGGTGAAATACAATAAAGATTCACGGAAACTAGGCCTACTTTATCTATAAGTGAGTACTTCATAATCATAATGTATAAATAATATTGATAATGATGATGTTGAAGCTGGCCATTAACATGAATCCTTCTTGGGAGCAAGTACAAAACTGTCCAAAGCATGGGCGGAATTAACGAGGTAGCCCCGCTGATACTTAATACTTGTTACAACCATACTTACTCACATTCTGTAAACATGGTCTATAGACATCCTACATATATAGGCCACTAGATATTCTATAAATGAATTTCTGTAATTGTATAAATGTATTTCTATCCAAGACTCAATTTCTTTGAGCCCATCCTCTGATAGAGAATACTGATATTTCAAAGCTAAATCGACATTATCTCAACGAAACTGACAGCAAGCTAATATTAAAATGTAGTAGTAACCCAATTACGGCCCGGAAGAAGAGAGAGGGGAAGAAAAAAAATTAATACAAAATATCTTACGTACAATGCCAAATATATCTGAAAATGTCAGAATAAATCTCATTGAAACTATGGCAATTTATATAACTGATATACGTTTATTGACCGTATCGTATTTTTCATTAGACAAGTCACATATTGTTCGGTATTTTTGGTATTGCGATGAGAAAAGAAATCTAGGTTAAAATGCTACAAGAGCCAAGATAAAAAAAAATGTTGATATACCACATTGCCTCTTCAACTGACATAGATAACGAGATCAGCTTTATTCTGTAGCTTAAAATTTCCTTGCGTCCAAAACTTTATAATTGAATCACTTGTTTCATAAAGTCAGTAAGCCAGTCGAGGCGAAATATTCACCAAATCCAGAAAACAATTTTACACGAGTTTAATAATGTCTTTTTTTTTTTCATTGGGGGTATAATGAAAAAATATATATATAAAGTACTGCATGTCGAACTAATTTCAATTTCAGTAGGTCAAGCCCTGGAACTTCTGTTTCTTCTCTTGTGCTTTTCAATTAAAGACGATTTGAATAAATAATTATGAGGATCAGTATATTCAGTAAGTTGGAGTAAAAAAAATCTGTGCGGTTATGCATTACTCCGTGGTCCGTCATAATTCGCTCATCCCAGTAAACTTTAGTACTAACTTTTCGAATAGTTTTTCTAGAAAATAGTTTCTAGCTCATTAATTCCAGATTCCGACAGAAATATTGTTAAAATACTCGTATTTTTGCCACATATATTCCAGGCAGAAATGCACTACCGTTTGTCACAAGCTAAATATTACTATTATCTTGTTTTACTTATTTTTACTTATGTAATATTTCTTTTCCGGTTGCCTCTACAGACCTTGTAAAGGTATGCCCGCCCAAACCAGCCTTTTCCACGCTTACCTATCTTTCTAGTATACTGGACATTCTTTATGATTATTATCTATTTATATTGTCATTATTCATGTCTCATATATACAAATATAGTACGAAAGAAAACTAGGAGCACTAATACCCATTACATCAAAAGTAATGTACATTTTAAAAAAAATTAAAAATTTAAAGTTGACTTTTTAATAATTCACAATTAAAGTGATTAAGTACCTGTCCCCTTTAATACTTATTAAAGATATTTCTGTTAGCCAACAGCTGTCACAGGTCAGATCCCTTCCAGTTCATAATCGATAGGTAATGCAAGTCAATAACACTACGAAATCATCAATGAACCATACCACCCAAAATATTTGTGAGATTTATGTTTATTAACGAAAGCAGTTCCTAGAATTTAGAAATGATGATCGTTTGTACATGTTTCCCCTCATATTGAATTCTCTGTGCATACAAATTAAACTATGACCCTTTTTCCATGAGACACATAAAGTCGTTTTTAACCAGGCTGTTGCTACGGTCCGAGGTTGGCTGTCTTCGGTAGGCCTACAACTTCCAGATACAAGACCGAAGTTCTCCTAGTAACTAGCAGGAAGCAGACTGAGTTTATCACTGTTACGGTGTGTAGGCACGAAATTCGTTCCCAGTCTTGCTTAAAGTACCTAGGAGTTATGATCGATGCACGTCTTCGCTTTAATGTTCAGGCGGAGTATATTAGCGCCAAATCTGCTAAAGTTGCATCCTTTTTGTCACGCCTCATGCTAAACGTCGAAGGTCCCAATGAAAGTAGGCGAAGGCTTCTGGCTACTGTTGTCACCTACATTATGTTATATGCAGCCCCAATATGGAAAGAAACGGTGGCTACCAAATCATACAGGAGACAGATTGTTTCAGTTTATCGCAGAGTTTGTTTAAGGACAGTTAGCGCTTTTCGAACTGTTTCCTACGAAGCGGTGTGCGTGATAGCTCGAATGCCACCTGTGGAACTCCTTGTTGAAGAAAGAAGGAGGCACTATGGACGACGCTTGCACTTTTTCAGAGAAGAAGAGCGGAAAATAACCATCGACCAGTGGCAGCAGCGTTGGGAGGCTGCAGATTCCGGGAGGTGGACTCACAGGTTGATACCCGATGTAGGCAGTGCTTTTAATATCACAAATATATTTTATGCATTAAGCTTATTTTGATTTAACCAGCCTATGGAAGGCACACTGTCTACGCAATGTTCAATTTTGAAGCCCCCCCCCCTCCCCCTGGCACATAGCAATGAAGAATGTATTTTATATAGAAAATTATTTTAATACTAATATAAGATTTCAATTTCAATTTCAAGATAAAATAACTCAATTATTGAAGAGTAGAGGCGTCGTTAGAGCAAACAATATAATTAAATTACAATATTGGACAAGACTGCTATACAGGGGGTGGGCGTAGCGTTGGCATTACGTGAACTGGCCATTCTCTCCTATTGAATGGACTAAACACAATTTGGCACATACATTCAATACAATACTGCACATTGGGCTATCATTAAATAATTGTTTTGCAGGAGCCACAAAAACGTCATCATTGGAAATGTAATATCTACACAAGTATTTCATTCATCATCATTTATTAGTTCATTAAGATAAAAATACATTAGTTCCCATCACTTACTTTGTTTGACTATATAAAGAGAAATTCTGCTTGCTTGAGTCCTCGAATATCCCCATTTCCTGGTACAAGGTACGCTTGAAACATAGCTTTTGCTATATAAAACTACTTTTAAACATACTATATTAATTATTCCTATCAATCTAAAATGTTAGATACTACTGTCACAATTGTATTCTTTTTTTGACGTGACAACGTCTTATAAATCATTTTGCGGGATGCCATGTTAGAAAAAGTGTCCCGTAACGGAAGTAGATTTTGACGTGACAACGTCTTATAAATCATTTTGCGGGATGCCATGTTAGAAAAAGTGTCCCGTAACGGAAATTGACTTCGTTTAACATATGGATATTATATCATATGTATACAAATTAATTAATGTATAACCAAGCAAAAATAAATATCTGAATTCAATATGTGAACTGGTTTATTATT
>NW_027109220.1:1298154-1301708 GCF_000696795.3 Halyomorpha halys | reverse complement strand
AAAAAAAAAAAAAGCCACAGCACATAAGTGATAAAAATCTCTCCCCGATGGAAAATTACATAGACTTCACAATAAATTAGGTGGTTATTCAATTACTGAATGAATTCCACGGACAGTTGGACGAGTCTCACTTTGCGAAGAACAGAATAAAATCTAAATATAGAACATCCAACATAAGAAAAAATTACCTACCAATAAAACGTCAAATTATTTGTCCTTCTAATGAATGTCCTTTATTGCATAATGAATCAGATGAACCAGAAGTTTCCAAAAAAGTAGACTAAAGACTAACGAATTTACAATTCCTACCAGAAACGCTGTGCATGAGAATGGAAATGTTAAGATAAGAAAGAATCCAAAAGAATTGTAAAAGAAAACCCAAGTGTAAGAAACTCCTAACATAAAACCTAGAAAATTATTACAAATAAAAACAGTTAATTGTACAAAATTAAAATTGTACATTGATTTTATGAACATGATGAAGTTAGTAATGCCAGGTATAAAACATTGTGAGCCAGTTGCTAAATATGGCGGCATTAAATCTAATGTTTTAAAATTACTCATATTGAGTAACCATGAAGAAGCAAGTCAACATTTTAAAGAAAAATTTGCTTTCATTAAAATAAGTTTCTCAAAATTTTCTTAATTAAGACCAAAACACTGTGTTAAAATATAACAGCTTTAAAAAGATCACAATACTTATTCTATAATTTTCTAATTGTCGGCAGTTAGCTCTGTAGCGTGGATTCCTCGTGTTTATGATGATACTTCAAAAATACTAATGAGTTCAATGAAAGAAACATATCAATTAAACACACTGAATCTAGGTTTCAGTCCCGTCTAAAATTCATTTGAGAAGGTAAAGAAGCACATATATAGGATAACGTATACATAATGCCAAGGAAAGATGGAAATATTTAAGGGAAGGTGTTGGAGGAATGTGGATGATATCGGAAAAGCGTTAGGACGGCTGGCAGCATCCCTAACTTCCACCCCATGGAACCTACACCCTTGTCTACTTAGAAGCATTCCCTATCCATCCTTAGTGAAGGATATTCGGAACGACTAATGCATCACATATAATAGCATAATTTCTTTAACCATAAAATAACTCTTAGAAATGCTTTTCATATTTTCTTAGGGAATTATTTAAAAAAAAAAAGCTAGTGAATAAGATAAAAAAAAAATCTAATACACCGTCTAAAAACTATAAGTTGTTTTTCATGGTACAGAAATGTATGTCTTGTATATAGAGTAAAAACTTATTAAGTAGTACTCAGTACATTAATACATCAAACCAATAAATTCATTCTCATGCATACTTCTTTGTAATAAGTCTGTTTATCAAACATATTCAAATAAGGCAACTATAACAGAAAACATTTTATTAAAAATGTTTCTTAAAATTGTTTCGGAGAATGCATAGTTGATATCGTAAAGATATCAAAAGCTAGCATATACAATATTTCGCAAATGTCTTTAGGGTATGAGAAAACCTGTTTTAAATGGGTGCTTTATTAAGCCCATCGTTGAACAAAAGAAACTACGAGTTGATGTTTTATAAATCAATTAAAGATTTTTAACGTCGTAAAGTGAAAAAGAATATTTCAGGGATTAGTGAAAAAAGTGTACGTAAGGGAAGAAAATTGATCTCAATTTTGATTTTAGGGCGCCAAAAAAATATTGAAATCAGAGGTCTCTTTTTTTTAGATCTGTGCTGTAGATTGGATAATAAAAATAAGTAATAACAACCTTGAAACAAAATATAAATAAATAATCTTTCCAGTAAGTTCCATGATTAATTTCATTCGACGTTGCTAGTACGTAGCAAACACGTTGGAATATATAGTATGCAAATATCCAGTATCCTGCGGCCTAGCATTAACTCACACTCCAGTGTATTTGTATTTGGTCTGGATTATTCCTAGATTTTGCAAAATGAATTTTTAAAGTAATGGACTTTCCTTTTGTCCCTGGTTCTGTTAAATAGTCTTAGTAACTTCTAATTCCGTTGTTATGCCATGATGAGACTTATTTTTACAAGTAATCAATCACAACCCATGAATTACCTTTGATTTTAGCATTATTCGTTTGATCATGATAACTTTTTTCAATGCCTCACTGCATGATATAAGAACAACAGTTTGCTTCCGTTTCTACATGTGCTAGGAACTAGCTTCAAAATTAAATTACGCTTAATTTTACAAGATAGGGAATACATTTAACAATATTCATTCCACAGCTCGACTACCCATCTAAAGAGTCCTCGCTAGGTGTGCTGGTAAAGTCCCAGTGTAATGGATTGAAACCAAGTAATCAGTTGGAAAAAATAAAACTTAACCATGTAGATAGGGAGCAGCTTGTTGTGTAAGAGATTGGATTTTCCTCTCACAGGCGCCTCTAATTGAGTTACTAGAGAATCAACAGGGCTATCTCTTCTTCCAATCCATTTTGTCCGTTCAGTTTCTCATCACTGATTTTGAAAGGTCATGTTGTATAGTTCCTTTATTTAATCTCCGTTCATAGACTATATGGTCGACCCCCCACCACAAAACAAAAGAAACTCTGTTGTGGTGCGAAAATAAGCCGACTATACTAACAATAGAATAGAATAAAGGCCCCTTTCCATAGTTTTAGTTAATCAAATAGTGAACTATTACACTTAATTGAAACAAACATAACAAAGTTATTAACATAAACTAAAACTCATTAATTGAAAACAAAAACAAAATATCTTATGTAACCTCCTTATATTAGTTCATCTGAGCACCACTCGGGGTACAGCTAAGGTTGCTCCAGTATAGCAGCATCACAGTTATTCAAATTATGAATATAATTTACACCTTTCTTTGTCGATGAATCTTTTTCTACCGTAAAAGAGTATGGAACTAGCTTAGAGCTATGGAAGAAATTTGCTGCCCTATGATTAGCATCACACTCTATTTCATAGATGGATGATGAAACTCTCTTTTTTACAATAAATGGTCCTTTTCTAAATTCTTCTAGTTTATTTCTATTTAATCTATTTCCGTTTGAAACATATGCTAAATCACCTTCTTGAAATTCATATTATTTCCTAGTTTGATCCACCCCACCCTCTTCTTATTCCATTCAAAACTTATTCTAGAATTTTCAAGAGCTTTCTGACGATCTGCACTCAAATCATTGTCCTCTTTCAATTCTGCAGGAACTATATCGGATGTTGTTCCATATAAGAGATAGCAGGTGAAAATTTAGTCGACCATGAGGTGTACTGTTGTATTCCTTGATACAATACTCAGCAACAGTAACCCATGATACTACGCTGCCAGTCCCATTCATTCGACAACGTATTCTGTTGACTAAAGTTGGGTTTAACCGTTCATTTAACCCATTAGATTGTAGATTGTCTACCGTTGTATAGAGAAGATCAATTCTCTTGTCCAGATATTTTCTAATAGAAATATCTAAGATAAAAGAATAAAGCTTACCTGAAACTCTATACACATCTGACTTGAGTCATTATTGAAAAGACTAACTAAATAAAATGATATTTCCGAAAGCAAATTCTTCAT
>NW_027109220.1:1290038-1298089 GCF_000696795.3 Halyomorpha halys | reverse complement strand
TATATATATATACACACCTACATTGACCAATTCTCAAAAGAAGCGCTTAAGATTAAACATTAGTCAGTGATCAGGGGAAAACATCATACAACCATACTATCACTTATAAGAAATCGTAACTTGAAGTGAACTTTAACACTAAAATTAATTGTAAAGGATCCCCTTCTAAAAGATCAAGTGTCATCTAAATAAATATTTTTCCTTGCTCAGAGAGTTAAGCCCCATCCATCTTCCATAATCCATCAATTTCATGCTCAACTTTTCGCCTACTCCTAACATCTGATCTAAGGAGAACCGTCGTAGTGTAAACAAATTATTTGTTTGGAAAGGCAAGATGTCATCCATATCAACAAAAATCAATTTATTTAATCGAGAGCATTCTGAATTATATAGAGAAGTGACATTAAAGGGGGAGGGGGAAACTTACATAAAGGAAACTATTCACTGTCATTCATTTGAGTAGCTTTCAAGATTATATTACCCAATACCACTCCTTAATATATTATATATTCAATGGCTACAAAATTTTATAAAAATGTCTAATTGGTAACTGGTAAACACGCCATTGGAAAATTAATCCAATGATAACAGTTTTAAAGGCTCCGTTAATTTTAATTTAAACAAATAATTTTAAATGATTATCTTCTGTAATTAATCATACACAGGTATGAAATATAGCAGTATAAAAAAAAATAAGGGAAAAAGAACCAATGAGAATTTAGGATTTTTCTTTAATAACTTGAATGGTATACACAAAAGCCAGTAATACTATTTTGTTTTAAATGAGAACAATGCTAAGAGTAATTAGTTTAATTTTAACTAGTATTTTAAATATGATTTTGATGAATTAACTAAATATATATAGACAAAATAGAAAAAGAAAATTATAGAATGCATTAAATATAGAGATAAGCCTAATCAAGATCTAAAGCCTTAGATTTATAACGAGTAAATAAAGTGAATAAAATAAACCGTTCATTAAATTTAATCTGATTCAGCTGAAGATACCGATAGAAGGGTAAAGTGAGGAAAATATCGAAAATGATAAAGAACTGGTTGAACCTGGGAAGACTTTTAATTAAAGGTTGCCTAAAATGGGGCAAGCCTCGTTGGCGTCAGATAAGTGGGTTCCCAGCAATTCACCTCAATTTGTGTAAGCAAATTACTGCAAGAGAGTAGTTAGCAAAATTGCATTCTCTTCTAGGCTGCAACGATCACTGCTCTCTCCCCTGGAGGTCGAGAGGGAAAACTATCTCTCATAAACGAGCTTCTATTATCTCTATGACTATATTAGCATATAGTTATAGCAGAGCCATAACTAGTTAATCATAATGGCCTACATTTATACCAATTATTTAGTGGTTTATTATTCAATAAAGCTATAATGTTTATTATAATACAAATAAAAAATTATTATACAATTCACAAGAGTATTATCATAGGCCACTAAGCTTCAGTTCTTGTCTTAAATGAGTTTGGTAAGAATGAAGACTCAGATCTATATAGAGCTTCTTTAAATTAAAAATTTTTGTCCACGACGCTGAATTTATGTTCCTGGACTTTCACTAACTGCATAGATATTAACATTTTAATGGTTTGTTGTTTTTTCACCAATTCTGCCTACGTTGTTCAATTAGCCTCCAGGCTTATAATACTTCAGAACTATTGTTCAACAATGAAAATTCGTTCTTCTATCGTGCAACGTACTATTTTTACTAACCCTAAACCACCAGCTTTCAAATGGTTGCCAACACTACTGCATGAATGGTGTCAAATTGAAATCTTCCGGTAATGTTTTAGGACACGATTTATATTTTTCTGACGTTAAAGTGCGTTCAAAATATTTATCTGCCGTTAGGCGAAAAACCAAAGAGTTTTTACTTTCCCTCAACAAATACTTATCATTTAAACTTTAACTTACCAACTGAAAAATTGAAATGCTCGGATAGTTGTTTTCAATCAAGTAATTTCTCAAAAATATTAAAGTAACTACCGTAAATTTAATGCTGTACTTGTTAACAGTTATTATCTCAAAAAAACCAACAATTGATGGCGAACAAATCACTTAATGTTTATAAACCTAAAGTCGATTAATTGCTTTAAATGACCCTCTCTTCAAAAATCACATTAGTTCATCCATTACGTATACAATCATCACAAAAACGTAATTATAAGATTGTATTGTATATATTGTTATGAATTTTTTTCATTTTAGTAAACCTGTGTGATATCTGATTCATGAACTGTAATGAAAGCTAAAATAATCGAATTCCCAGGTATTGGAAAACAATTCTTTGGATTATTCCCAATAACATATTTCAAACAGGTTCCTGGGAAAGTGGGCAATACTCCAACAAATTCAGGCCCTTGAATAAATACAGCTATTGCAATAATCTCTTTCCAATACAGATTTCCCCAGCTAAAAATAATAATGATATTATTCATTTATTAAATTATTCCATTGACCATCCAAAGATACCTGTTTAATAATGAGGTGTAGATAGTAGACCAGGTCTTCATCATGGAGCTTTCGGAAGAGATGAAGATTAAACTGGTTCAAGTACAAATCTCAAATACACTTCGCTTTCTCTTCATGAAAGCCTGGCCCACAATTTAAAACAACGAATTTCTTTACGCCGGTCAAATTCACTTTTTCCTAAATCTATCAAATACTCTCTTCTGTGTCTGGGCCCATTCATTCTAAACTTTCGTCTCATTCCACTCAATTCAAACGGTCTCTGCTTAATTTGAAGATTCGCGAAACCATTCAAAACACCCACTTTCCCCAACACAGTATTTCTTTTGTTTCACACATTCTGAGACCCATATTTGGAAGTATTTCCGCCATTTTTAACTCAACCCGTGTGCACACAAAACAACAACTCATTAGTAAATTCCACAAACTTTACCAAGAATCACTAACTAGTAACAATTATTCCAAAGGTAAAGAAAATTGGTTCCTTAATATCTCATATATTATATATAATAGATATATAATATCTCATATATCATATAATATCTACCGATATTGCCTCAAACGTACTTAACATTTTAAGCCAAGGCCCTAATTTCTCAATACCCAAATCCTCACTGAAAATTATACCAAAACTTCTTACATACTTTTTCATTATTAATTTTAATAACGACAACCTTTTTCATTATTTCAACGATAGTAAGGAGTTATTACGCATCAGCAATATTATCTCTAATTACCTCCAACACCCCCATCCTTTTATAACAAATTTTCTCTCCCCCTCCCCACCTTTTTTAAGACCTTTTGTTTCGCCCGATCTTTCCTTGGAGGTGATGATGACATTATTATCACCAAGGCTGACACACGGATTAATACTGTAATTATGGATTGGTCTGACTACAAGGAAGAAATGACACAACTCCTATCTGATCAATCCACATACGCACCCACATGCCGAGACTCTACTCCTTCACTAGAAACCATATTTAACAAACATCTTGAAGATCTCTTGAATTCTAAACGAATCAATTATCCTAAATATAGAAACCTCATTTCATACAATTCAGTTGCTCCCCGTTCTAATGGCATTTCTAAAATTCATAAACCTAATAACCCCCTTCCCTCAGTACGATCACTTCTAATATTAGTAAATTAACAACTTAATTTAATTTACTATCTATTAAACTTAATAAATATCAACTGCCGTCAGAATCTCTGCTGAAAGCTTGGTGATGATGGCATTATTATCACCAAGGCTGACACACGGATTAATACTGTAATTATGGATTGGTCTGACTACAAGGAAGAAATGACACAACTCCTATCTGATCAATTCACATACGCACCCACATGCCGAGACTCTACTCCTTCACTAGAAACCATATTTAACAAACATCTTGAAGATCTCTTGAATTCTAAACGAATCAATTATCCTAAATATAGAAACCTCATTTCATACAATTCAGTTGCTCCCCGTTCTAATGGCCTTCCTAAAATTCATAAACCTAATAACCCCCTCCCCTCAGTACGATCACTTCTAATATTAGTAAATTAACAACTTAATTTAATTTACTATCTATTAAACTTACTAAATACCTACTGCCGTCAAAATCTCAGCTGAAGGCTTCCTGATGAAGACCTGCTGAAACTGAGGTAAAAACGTCAGAACGAATAAATCAGACCACTCCGCCTCCCCCCGATCATCCTCTCCACTTATATTTGTTTAAATGTGTACGTAATTACGCCTATGCTTTTATGAATCAAATATCCTAAAAACTTCATACCAATCTCTACTAATCAAATAATAAGAATAAGAAGTAAATTAGCTTTGACTGAGAAAAAAAAAAAACCGAACAGAATATACTTAAATTCTGTAAAAAGAATTATAGAAAATGAATATGAATCATGGACCTATCTAAACGAATATGGTTAATAATGTCCTAATAATTTATGGAGAATAATATATGGTCATAATTATGATCAGAAACTTTTTGGGAGATTTTTGTAATGCAGAGAAAAAATTCAATAGAGCTCATTGAAACTATATGTTGGCTAAAAACATTGAATTTACAAACAAATAATTTTAAATGAATAAACGGTAAAAAAAAATGTAAGTAGTATAAGGGCTGTAAGAAAACAAATAGGACTCAGAAAGAAAAACGTCTATTTTTTAATAAAATACTAAAACACAAATCAGCACTTAGCTAGTTGTTGAAAAAATGCAGTAAGTAATCAAACAGGAAAATAATAAAAACATCATTTTAGTTAATAATACTTGTCTCAATTTTCCCATTACAACAATTAGAGATTATTATTTATGAACGGAATAGAATTATGGTATAATTAAAACTTAATATCGAACAAAATGCACCATATTAAAATAAGTAAATAAAATTAATCAAGTTAATAGGATAAGCAGTAGGATATAAATTTTTATAAAAAGATCAATAAATACGGTAATAAACCTGAGGTCTACAAAGGCAATAAACTTAATCTATTTAATTATCACACATCAATAGACGGGGGGGATTTAAGGATCATTAAAAATAATTTTCATAATAAACGGAAATCTAATAGAAATAAAAATATCAATTATTAAAGAATCTAAATAACAATTTGATTTTAGTTTACTATAAAATATTATAAATATTATCTGAAAAAGACAAAAGTTTAAAGTTAAAAAAAAACTTTAGGTCTATTATTACCTCAAGCCTACTTTTATTCAAGTGATCCATTAAAACTATATTACGACTCTTTATTGAGGATTTATAAAAATTCTCAGAAAACATAACTTTACGTTGCAAGCATAAATCTCACCCCTGATTTCCTTTAAAGCAAGTTCTAAAAACGAAAAACCTTATCTCAATCTGTGTAGAACCTTTCTTACAAAGCGAAGAAAATATTACAACGTGGTGGTAAGGTATTAACAAGAACGTAATTAAATGACACAAACACAAATCTTACGTAATGACTACTTTTATAGAAATAAAAAATAATCCGCAATTATAATAATTGACGGAAATCAAACAAAAATGTCTCATTCTCTGATACAGGGATGATTTAAAATAGTATTTTAGGTAAAATTGTAATTAGAAAGCAAGAAAGAACTGGTGAACGTGACCCAGATAGTAACGGCCCTTCAGCGATGTTATAAACGGTCCTAGAAAATTTAAACCAACACACAACAGCCCATCATACATGCGAAGTCTCTTCACTTCTATCACTAAGTTTATTAGGCAGTAAAAATTACAAATACAAATAAGGCCAAATCTTAGATTTGTGAAGTTTCAGCATTTCTCTAATACTGACTTTGAAATTTTAACAGGTCGTTAAAAAAAATAATTCTACGTTCATATGGTATCGCAATATACATATAAATCATATAAATCTTTTAATTTTCCCTCTCTAAAAAACCTCTTCCCACATTCGTATCAGAGGTGGGATTGATTCATCCACAAATATTAATCGACCAAAAAGAAAAATTTAGGATATTATAATCCTACAAAAAACTGCATAATCGTTCTTAAGATTTTAACGCTTACTCAGAATAATAATACATACGTTAAAAAAACTAAGGTCTACTAAGAACATAAACTAAATCTATTTAATTATCACACATCAATAGACCGGGGGGATTTAAGGATCATTAAATATAAATTTCATAATAAACGGAAATTTAATAGAAATAAAACTATCAATTTTTCAAGAACTAAATAACAATTTGATTTTAGTTTACAATAAAATATTATAAATTTATCTGTAAAAGATAAAAGTTTAAATTAAAAAAACTTATAGATATATTATTAGCTCAAGCCTGCTTTTATTCAAGGGATCCATTAAAACTATATTACAACTCTTTATTAAGGTTTTATAAAAATTCTCAGCAAACTCAACTGTTCGTTCCAAGCATAACTCTCATCCCGGATTTCCTTTAAAGCAAGTTCTAAAAACGAAAGACCTTATCTCAATCTGAGTAGAACCTTTCTTACAAAGCGAAGAAAATATTACAACGTCGCGGTAAGGTATTAATAACAACGTAATTAAACGAAACAAACACAAATCTAACATAATGACTACTTTTATAGAAATAAAAATAATCCGCAATAATAATTAATAATTGATTTAAAATTGTAATTAGGAAGTAAGAAAGAACTGGTGAACGTGTCCCAGATGGTAACGGCCCTTCAGCGATGTAAAAAACTGTCGGAAGGAGAAGTTTAAAGGCACACATAGCAGCCCGTCATACCTGCGAGCCTCTTCACTAAGTTCATTAAGTAGTAAAAATTAAAAATACAAATAAAGCCTTAAAGGTGTGAAGTTTCAGCATTTCCCTAATAGTGACTTTGAAATTTTAACAGGTCATTAAACAAAATAATTCTTTGTTCATATGGTATCGCTATACACATATAAATATTTTTATTTTAATCGAAAATTCTTCCGAGATTCGTATCAGAGGTGGGATTGATTCATCCACATTAATCGACTAATAAGAAACGATTAGGATATTATAATCCAACAAAAACTGCATAATCGTTCTTATGATTTTGGCGCTTACTCAGAATAAGAGCGCTGTTATCAAAGGTAATAATAAAAAAAGACAAAGAGCTCATTAACAAAGAAACAAAGAAAGTAAGCTATTCAGAATCATAAATATATAGGTTTCGACCAACTTTTTAATTTCATGAAAAATAATAAACAAATCTTTAAAGGAATCTCCCCCACACCTACCTATCATCAGTTAATTTAATTAAAGCTGTAAATACACGGAATATTCCAGTAGTGACATACACTCTTGGTATTTTAAAATGATCAAATACCGAGCTAGCAGAGATGACTCGTTCAATAAGACATTTTCACCTCAGCCAGGATACGACACTCCGAATCTTCAACAGCTGGGATGTATGTACGATGAAAGCAAGGAGGAAATGAAGTTGTTCATCTGTTAAGGAGCTATTGAGAGTAAGAAACCAAACTAACATAAGGCATTCTACAAAGTAATTCTCCAATATGGTCACTAATAAGATCGTTAGACAACGCATTTACGGATTACACCAGAGCACAAAGAGGTGGCTACCGAAGAGCTTCTGTTTGAAGATTAGAAAAACAGATCATTGGTCTTTTTATGTAATCTTTCACTTCTTACATTATTTAAAAAATGATAGTGAATGCATTCACGGCTTTGATTTCACCGAAGCACAAAAGGAGACTAAATATTTAGTTTGCTAGTAAAATCCTTATTTACTAACATTCGTGCAGAGGATTGCACTAAGTTAATAGAAGAAAACTGGAAAATGATTAAAATAAATACAACAATTAATAAAAAAATATTCATAGCCGGAATAAATTTACGTATAAAATAAAATTATTTTAAATACAATGGAGAATATTATAAGTTATGAGGTGTAGATAGTTGACCGTAGATTACTGATTGGAGAAGATGGTCCGGGGGTGCGGTCAACAAATATATTTATTTATGCCGACGTTTCGACCTGATTTTCAGGTCTTCATTAGGGCTATAAAAACAAAAGACAACAACCTTCATTTAGAGAGAAAAAAATTATTATATAAATAAAAATAA
>NW_027109220.1:1284881-1289975 GCF_000696795.3 Halyomorpha halys | reverse complement strand
TATTTTTATTTTTTGATGAAGACAAAATTTTTTTGTTTATTTATGTTGATTTTGCTGACCGCACTCCCCGACCATCTTCTCCAATGAGAATATTATAAACAAATGCAAGGTTTACCAATAGAAGGGCTATAGTAAATTTAAGTGGAATTTATATGTATGAATTACAAAAAAAAAAGTTTTATAAAACTTGACGCTAAAACTTTATTATTTAAAAAGTACATAGATGATTTACTAATCGCTATAAACAAAGATATAGACAAAATCGATCAATCTGTTAACCCAGATACTAAATTATACTAAGATGAGAAGTATTTCAAAAATAAATCACCACTATAAATTAATAAATTCCTAAATACTGTTGGAGTTAAAAATTAGGAAACAGATATTAACCAGATAGAAAAGAAAATCAGGAATCAGATAGCTGGAACATGTAACAACCTTGACAACCGATATTATTGGCAGCCATGAATTCCAGTATCAGTTTCAAGTAATAGCTAAGATTCAGTTAAACTAGGATAAGAATGAGCTAGCAAACGAGAGTTATGAAGAAGTAATTTTCATTCCTACCCCGAAAAGTTTTTGGAATCGCAGAACAAATTTGTTACAGAACAACAGAACAATAGATTTTTGTTTGAAAGAAGAAAACGTTTTGGGTCTAGTTATGGGTTGTAACATTCATTGCTATAACATGAAGCGCCTGCTGTTTATAGGCAAAAAAATCAAATAAAAGAGCTCAATTGGACCCTAAATGAAAACAATACTAGAAAACCAGATACCTCAGACCTCAGGGCAATATAATTTTTTTTTATGAGTTCAAGCAATTCCAAGCTTTATTTTGAATAACAAAATATAATAATGTATTTTAGAAATATTGCACTACTGTAGATTATGGAGTTAAGATTTTTCACGGGAACATTACTTTATTTAATTTACAGTCGTGAGGTATAATTTCGTAGGAATCGATATGATCATCATCCTCTACATAAGTAATAGCTTTACAATTAACCTAGGAAAATTAATGTAATATAATTGAACACTACTAATCCAGGTAACAGTCAAAATAATAGTTGAATTTCACTTGAACGGAAACTTCTAATGCTTACGGTCTCAGAATACCACCCAGGCTACAAAGTTATAAATTGCTGTCAAGAAAGTTTGAGAAGATAGTTCTACGGCAATTCATAGAACTTATTCCACCCAAGGATAATTTGCGGTGGGAACAAATATGCGCTTAAGGGAAGGCTTTTAGGTAAGTTACGAACCAAAACAATGTGTAATGTTCAAAAGAGCGAGGAATGTTCGCGATAGACAAGACCAACTTGGTGTTCCAACAATGCAAAAATTTGTCTTTTTGAAGAGAAAATCTACAAATAGTGTATTTTTAGTACATGAGGTTCCTCGGAAGAGAGACGAGCTAATTCAGTTCCAAATTAAGTTAGATCTTTTCATTTTATTTATATGTTTTGTTTTATTTTCAAAACTTTAATTCTTTAATAAATATCTTAATTAAAGACATGTATAATCGTATACTCTGCTACCGAATTTCTGACAAATTATTACATAAATTATATATTCATGGATTTCAATAATTGCCAAAACTTAAACTATTGACCTGATTCAACGGGCCCAGAACCGAGTTAAAAAAAAAACATGGTAAATTTTAATATCGACATCAATAACAAATCAGCTACATAAGATACTTGATCAAATAGCATATTATAAATTAGGAACTATGATAGATATTTGAAAAATATATCACAATTTTATATCCATAAATATTTTAATACTATTCGTGGTGTCTAAATAATATAAAATAAAAAATTAATGCTTATAATACTAAATTATTTAAAAATGGTTTTACTTACTAAAAGACTAAAAATATGATAAAAGTAACAGATGACACAGTACCTACCCTACAGGGATTGTTCAAATCACATTAAGATAAAAGAGAATTAGGCCTATTAATAATAACATGAATGGAACTACTGGAGCATTAGCTATATTCTTGATCCCCATGTCAAATGAATTAAATAGAACTAATGAATATGATGTTCCAAACTCCCTAAATATGAACAAAATAACATTTAATAATCATTTTTTTAAAATACTTAGTTTGCATGTAAAATCCTTATTTACTAACATTCGTACAAAGGAATGCACTAAGTTAATAGAAGATAATTGGGAAATAATTAAAATAAATACAACAATTAAGAAGAAAATATTTATAACCGGTATAAACTTATGTATAATTATTTTTCATTGAATGGAGAATATTATAAACAAATACATGACTTACTAATGGAGAGCTATAGTAAAAAATTTAAGAGGAATTTATATGTATAGCTTAACTTATAAAAATAGTACGAAACTTGGCGTTAAACCTCGATTATTTAAAAAGTATAGAATTGCTTTATTAATCAAAGATATACACATCAACTAATCTGTTACCTCAGATACTAAATTATATCAAGTTATATATTTTAATAGGAAAAGGTAAGAGATATCGCGGAAATAAATCACCATTACATATTAATAAATTCCTTAATACTGTTGGTGCTGAAAATATTAGGAATCAGATAGCTGAAACATGTAACGCTTGACTATCGAAAACATTATTGGCAACCACGAATTCTAGTATCAGTTTCAATTAATAGCTAAGGTTTAGTCAAACTAGGATAAGAATGAGCAATCAAACAAGTTGTGAAGTAGTAATTTTCATTCCTACCCCGAAAGATTTTTGGGATCGTAGAACAAACACGAATCGTGAAGGGAAATACTTTTTAGTTCTTATTTGTCAAAAATATGTGTAAGTACGTAAAATGCAAACAACACAACAATAGAGTTTTAAAAAACAGAAAATGTTTTCGGTCTATATGAAATTAGAATTGAATACATTATTTCGATAATTCGAAAAAACGGCCATAATTTGATAAAATACCGAAAATAATTAGAGATGATAGCATCGATTCTGTCGAAAATCAGTATCAAGTAGTATCTGAGTATCAGGGTTTCTGAAAAATTCAATTCACTATTTCTATTGGATAAAAATGAAAGGTAATTTTAAAAAAAAAAAAAAATTGTCTCCCAACTTTACTGTCCTCAAAAGTCGGAAAAGTAGAACATAAACTTTAAAGAGAATGATATAAACCTATATACAAGAATTAAATAAAATATTTGGTTCAATTTTAACAAAACAAAAATGGAATAAATGCAATCACTTAGCAGACTTGATGTTTTATAAAAGAATCTTCTTTAATTAATCATCTTTCTTCACCAAGCCTTTAGATATTTACATCAAAAGCGGGAACCTTAAGCGGATCGGGTGAAAAGTAATGAGTAAATGAAAAAAGTAATCGACGATGGAGTGGGAAGATAAAAGCGTTTCTGATCCAACTAAATTACAAATAAGGAAGGAGGATTGGCTATCCCAAGAAAAGGAAAACTAATACAACTTCCCTCTGGATCCTATTTTTTCTCTTCAGCAACCTGTCAAACGAGAGGTTTTTTTATCTAGAACATCTTTAAAGGGTATTCTCTCCTGCAGCATTACAGGTTTCAATATAAAAATTATACCAACAATGCTTTAACCTTCTAAAAAAAACAATATTATTATAAATTTCCTTTTGAGAATTAATATTAGATTTATTTATCTCGAGAGCAGACATTTCGAACCATTTATTTGGGATACCTTCAGGACTATGAGAGTTTATACAAGTTACGATATTATTATTCCGTTTTATGTTAAATACACAACTATTAAAAATATTAAAATTGAAAAGAAACATTGCTGGTTTATAAATATTTGGTGATAAGTGGAAACCATAAAATTAAACCAAATCAAAGTACTGCGAGGAATACACCAAGGCTACCCCAGGTTTTCTTTACTATTCAACCTAGTCATTGGCCGTGACCAGAATGCACAAGACTATTCAAGAAAATGAATATAAGCTAAACAGTGAGAACGGAGATGCCATCCAAACATGAAAATTTGGTCCCTAAGTTGATTAAAAATTTAAATAATCTCGTCAATTCTTACTAAGACCAATTTTAAGCTACACATTGTTAATAAATAATATGCCGGATTTATAATGTGTGTATGTCAAAGACGAAATAAAGGGAAGGTTTATTTTATGAAACGCATATACATGCCAAAGAATGTAAATTATTCACCCCTCCACATAACTCATTATGTTATCATGACTTATATGTATATGTAACTCAACACCTCAAAATTAGATCCAGATATCCAGTCTTCTTAATAAGATATATAGCTTTTGTCTCATTGATATAGTTAAATATGCAGTATTTTTTTTTATTATTAGAAATGTACATAACATCCAGCCCTGCTTTAGTTAATTGATTAGCATTATGTATTATTAATGATTCTTAATTTATTATTCTATTTGTAAATTTCAATTATATTTGTATTTATATGTAAGCATTTATAATAATGGCTTAACCTAAATAAATTGTATGATCATTGCTATAAAAAAAAAAAATAAATAAATAAATGTTATTATTTAAACATTTTACTTATTTTTTCTGCCAAATTGATAATTTGAGTTGTATTACATTATGTGGCCTTACTATAGAATATTTACTGGATTCAAAATTCTATTGAACATATCTACCTTTAATTTTAATCATCCATACATTTTACCTCTGATTCACAGTAGGAATAGAAATCAATCATTTTGTATCTCAACTTAATACAAGAAATCCAGACAGTGCAATATCTAATAGTCTACAAACCAACTCAGCATTTATTCAGGCTGACCCTCTTCATTACTTCTATTCCAATAACTATACTACCACAAATTAACAGTCAGTTAGGTAACTGTAGATCAAGAAACAACAAACATAGCTCACATAAGCATAAGAGATAAATAATTATACAGTGGAACCTGGCCAAGTGAGACACTGGGGTACTGAGAATCCTCTGCTAGTGAGAAAAAAAATGCGGTCCCTTCGTTTTCTTTCGAAAAACCTCTGATAGTGAGAATAATTTTACCTCTGGTAGTGAGAATTTTTTTTTTCCTTTTTTCTCCCTCTTTTACCATATTTACCTCTGCTATTGAGAAAATCTCCTTCCCT
>NW_027109220.1:1260933-1283032 GCF_000696795.3 Halyomorpha halys | reverse complement strand
AACTGAGAAAACTCGGGTAGTGAGAAACCTGGGATACTGAGAAAAATAACTGGTCCCCCTGCGATTCTCACTTAGCCAGGTTCCACTGTAGCTGCCAACAAGATAGTAGCTGAATTTTTAGGACAAGTGAACAACCACCGACAGCATACAAGTGATGCATGTATGACAAGTCAATTCAATCGATCAAAAAAAAGAAAGTTATTTTCAATAGTTTTTCTAAATAAGATATTGCAAGTTTATCCCAATAAAATCAAAATATAATAAATTGATGATTATGATATTAGGAATGAAAAAAAAAATGAATTTCCCAAAAATAGGAGAAAGTAAACACCACATAAAATAAACATACATTTAATAATACAAGGAACTAATAAGAACACTTCTGAAAAATTAGTGAAGGAATTTAAACAAGAAATTGAGCACAAACACTAAGATACTGCCCGACAAATACTCACTGGAAATTGATTTATTGATTTATCAAGGAGCAATACAAATTTAAAGTAAAAAAATAATCATTAGTTAGCCTTAGCCAAAATAAAAAAACAATTTACCACACCTGTATCGTAAAATAATTGTGTTGAACGACAATTAATGGCCTTAACTATGTATGTATTGTATTTAAAGGCATAACTCTGGTAAGAACTCATCACACCATATTAACCTGACCTGAGATTTTCCGCAACATACAAAAGACATCCTCAGATATATTACTTACAGTAATACTATTGTTGATCTATTAAAAAATAATTACTAGTTACAAGATTACTTAAGGCACTCAGAACAAAAATTATGGTTGTGAAATTTTTTACAAAAATATAAATAGTTAATTTCTTTAAAGTCTCTTGCGTACCTTGGCCTTTAGATACCTTTAAAACATTGAATATCACTGTTTTGCTCAATGGTCGACACTCACCAATAGTAACAATATCGCCAATTTCAACATCTCTGAAGTAAGATGATAAATGGACAGACATGTCATCTTCTTATTACGATTTTCAAAACGATTATACTTCTTTCACATAGTGTAGATAATCTCTTCTGATCACAATGGACCTTTGCATCTTCATTTTCCTAACAGTCCCAGTCAATATTCTTCCTCAGATATATTTCCGACAAATGGGCATTTCTTGTCAATGTAGGTACCGTCTAGCGCTTCTCTAGGAGTTTTGAATTCTAGACCAACATCTCTAACTCTTCTCAGTGATTTCTTCTTGTTGCGAGTTTTGCTAACTTAACGTAAATGTTTTTTGTTTTTTTAAAAGCTCTTTCAATTTGCTCAGCCATCCTTAAGGTTTACGGAACGACCACGTTATAACTCATTACAAAAACTGTTTTTAAGTTGTAAATGTTAGTGAAGGAAGGAAAGTGTTTTGTAAAAAAGTTTTAAATCTAAGATATAAATTTTTTAGAAAAAGTTATAAGTGACAAGGGCAATTAGCCTGCAATTTTAAGTTTTAAAAAAGAAATTACATCAATATTGAAGGTGGGTATCCTTGAGAATGGCCTGAGGGCCGAAACGTTAGAGAAATTTTAAAGAATAAAAGTTAAGAGGAAAAAAGATTCAAAATTGTTTTAAATTAAGAATGATTTGAAATAGTTATTTTAAGCTAATATGGCCCATACATCTTAATAAAGCTCTTTTTTCACCTCAGTAGTTTCAAGATTGAGAATTATGTTCCTGAAATTCCCTATAGGCTTTTGTTTCTGTACCAGGTTTGAAAACCATAGAATGGAAATTGCTAATTATGGCCGAGTTTTCCTGTACTGCAGCTAATATTTGGATAGCGAAATATAAAACTATCTAAAATAATTTATTTTTTTTTAAAAAGTTGAAACAATAACAAAAATGCAAGAAACCTGCTATTCCCACCTTCCATGGTAGCCTTACTTATCTTACCTACCAACATGATTCTACAATACATATGTAGTGAATATATTGGATTGGTGTGCAAGTCACAAACCTACAACAAAAGATCATAACTAGAAAATAATAGAAGCAATCATTCCCTGCCCACAGACTTAGCTAACACCTTTTTTTAACACCGATTTAGTGAAGGTTATATCACCTTTTATCAACATTTACTTAAAACAGGGGGGAAAAAAAGTTGCTTAAATTGAAAAAAGGCGGCCGCACACAGACCTCACCCGGAGACAAAATATGGGATTCAAAATTTGATGCAATAAAGAGAACAAACATTTTTGTATTCGAGCACACTACGGTCACCATAAAAAATGAAAGTTCAACAGCACTTGATAAAAAATTACTGCGAATATCCTAAACATTCTGCCCTCTTCACTGAATTAAGGGAAAACTAACCTTCAGTGGGAATAACCACTGATTTGGCATCCATTTAGGTACCAAGGTTTGTATCGCAGACCATAAAATTGTTGAACTTGTGATAAAACAACCCGGTGTACCACTAAAAAGCGTTTTAAGGATTATATTCAAATATTAGAAAATGTAGCAAAAACTGCCACTGTCTTAGAACTATATAACCTAAGTCTTGAGCCGGTCTCAATTGTCGACCAACAGGGCTAAGATAGCTTAGATCGATCACATAGTTTCTTTAGCATAGCTTTCATAGTTTGCGGTCAACGAAATAAACAGTATTAAAAAATGTAATTTTGTAACCTTAGCTCGGGAATAAATTAAAAAGAATAACTAAAATTATTATTTTATAGTTTTGATAAAATTATTACTAGTGTTAGTGAAATATCGTTATAGAAATGTAACTTTTATGAAACTATTCTATTAATAACATTTTAATTATTTAAAAAATGTTTTAAACATATAATTATTATATATTTTACATCATATTTTTTCATATTATTTTATAGACGATCAATCTACACCACAAACAAACACTGTAACTTATTCAGGACTTACCTATGACAGAAAGACGACACGGGGGCCCACACGTCGATAATGAACGTAAAACGCTAAAATTTCCGACTGAGACAATTACTCGTATATTCCATACTACACATATGTTCTAAATCATCCCCCAGACAGAAACCTAAATTAATATTACTGACTAAAACCCATATGGACGCTTACCAAAATTCATGGACCTGCTAAAATGACTCAAATTCAAAAAATATAAACTTTTCAATCACTATTTTTAAGATTTACAACGAATCCACCACTTAAGGTTTCAAATGAGACCGTTAACACCGACCTACGAATTCCGACTGTAATAAATCACATTCATATGACTTACAAACGGTTTCACATGGACATTTCAATAAATTTGTACGACAGATAGCAACACATGACACCCCTGACGTAACATGAAGTTGGATGAGGGACAGTTTAATCAGATAATTTACTTAACCCATTCCATGCCTGAATAGTACAGCTCATTTGCTCATTGTAAACTAGATTTACAGGTGCAAAAACAAAATGTAAAGAAACAAAAAATATTATTTTAAATACTGCTAAGAATAAATTGAAGTTCTCAACATTAAACTGTCTCATTGTCTTTTATTACAATACATCTAAATCGCATTTAATTTTATTATCTTAGATAAGCATTTTTATTTTCTTCACACTTAACAGCCTATAAAAATAGATAGTTTAGTAATTGAAAGATAAAATGAAAATATAACTAAAAAAAATTATAATCCTTACTAAAATGTGTTAAAAAAACAATTATTTATTGTAATTATAGATGAAATTATTGCCCCTTCGGAAGCATGATACACACTACCCTCATAACAGTTAAAGCATGCAGGCAATGCATAGTAAAAGTGCCGTTATCCACAGTTTGCCACTCTTAATAATTAACATTCTGAAAAATGCCTCCCAATTTAATCTAATTAAATAAATGAATGAAAAATTTTAAATAAATAATATGTAATCAATTATATCATTTTATTGTACGATCATTATGTATAAATTGATATCTTTTTTCCTTTAATTTTCCATCTTCTACTAAAATTGCAATCAAATTACTTTTTAATATTTACTGATTACATGATTCGTAAATAAATTACTGACATAATTCACATTTTTATAATAATATGAGAAACGCTAAAATAAAAAGTTGTATACGATTTGTTTTCCATTACTTTTAATTAAGCAGTATTTGATTATTTTTCTTGATTTACAGAAATGTAATTATTTATATACTATTGTCAATCTAATATAACATTTTTTCGAATACAAATCGCAGTGCGTGCTAAATCTAAAAAGCCGCAACACCAAGACCGGGAATGGCGGGTCAGCATTGTAAAATATACGTTGGAGCATAGTTGGGAGCCACATGAATATTCCAGAGAAACTATGGCTTTCCTCTTCCCTCTAACTTACAGCCACAGAAATAATTTACATATCCAAGATAATTGTGAGTGGCCTACATACAGTAAATCTTCGACATTTCCCACTGGTGGGCAGCGAACCAGCAAAAAATAACGAACTAAGTTTTTTTTTTTTTTATATATACATGCGGTATGGCAGTGACAGGTGAAAATGGATTTTTAAGTCTTAATAATCTTTCAGCATATTTTGTTTTTTAAAGAAAATTGAAATTAATGTTATCCCTTCTCGTGTTGAAAAAAAAATGTGCGAAGTTCGACTGTAGGGAAGCACCCTGACTAAAATATAAAAAATTGGTTTTAGACAAACAAACGACATAACTAAAAAATATAAAACGTAACTAAGATATAAACAGTAATTATTTAAAAACAAATGTAAGTAAATCCATACCATACATTCTCCACTAAGTAGTTTGTTCGGTACATGTAACATAACATTCGGAAACCACTGTCGTACCACAAGCTCGGAGCGACCAAAAAACTGTTTATTAAATATACGTGGGTAAAATACATTAGATACTTAATAATATGATTTTTGTATTGTATATAATGCTTAAAAGGATATTAGTTATATTTCCTAATTACTAGAACTAATAAAATGACCTAATCAAATTAAATTCTTTCGCTGTGCATGACGTTATATTTCCCTCTGATTTATTAACAAATGAAACGTAAACAAGCTTTTTACTTTTTGCAGAAAAGTTGAATCACTAATGGGATAGTTCCACACTAGTTTGTCTTTTCTATTAAAATTAATCGGTTAAGTTTAAAACAACTTCGGGTGGAGTTCTAAAAGCAAAACTTTCCTTCAGAAAAACGAGAACAACAGCAATTTGTAATCTTAATTTACAATAGCTTTTTACATAAACAGATTTGAATCAGTTGAAATAACCATTCAATGGCAAAGAGGAGATATATTGTACCAGCATAACAGCGTCATAGAACGAGCAAAAAACTGTCCTCCTACACCATTTTAAACCGCTCGAGGAAGAATTATCAAAATGCAATAATATTTTGTAAATTTATCGTAAGAAAGGTTTATTATTCTACGTATATTGGATGACGTACGCACTTCATTCTAAACAAATAAACTCAGACTACGAATACAACTATATTAAACTTAAGTATCGTCGAAAGAAAAATTTTAAAAAAGGGAAGAAGAAATAGAATCTGACACGCTTGGACTGCTGTAAAATAAAATTATTTATCCTTAAAAGGGGATTAGATCAAAATCTATACTTATCATAGTATTTAAGTTCATTTAATAATGACCCTGAAACCAATAAAAACAGAAATCCCGATTCAGTAACGTGGACAGAATATACACAAGCCTACCTGATATTTGTACCTTAATTGTTGTAATAAAACTTCTATACGTCATCGCATGAGGGTAGGAATAAATTATAACGAGCAAATATTCAATTTACGATTTATTTTCTTCTTTCAACATTTTTTTTTCGATTTTCTGAGAAGTTTTTTATTAAATTAACTACTCGGGTTCATTACTTTCCTTGTTTTCTATTTCCCTACATTTAATCTTCAGAATACTACCTGTTTCTCAATATTAACAAGTAAATATAGGTAATGCACACTTGGGAATTAATCTCCAATAGAAGGTCCTCTGGGAATAGATCCAAAATAAGAGATCACTAACCTCCTAATCTTTGTAGAGACAACACTCGCCAATAAAAAAAAAATTATTATACCAATGTTCAATGCTAAAAAACACCATAGCCTCGGTTAAAGACTTAAAAAATTGTACAAATCGCTTACTACTTGATTACTACTACACTATAGATAAAGAAATAACAGGCCAAAAAAATAAATAAATAAACTTTATCACAATTATTAATGTGATAAATTAATAATTGAGTCAACAAACTATATAACATACATAATACAAGAGTAGTATTACATATAATACTATACTAGTAATACTATTATACATAATAGTACATAATTCAAGAGTAACATCACATATAATACTATACTAGTATTATTATTAATATATAAAGAACCAAATCGATAATAAGATTTTAGGAGAATTATATAAGAGTAATTTTATGAAGATATCATTTAGTATTATTAATCATTAATTACTAATTCATGCTAATAAGAAAATTCAATTTTTCTTTTCAAGAAGAAACGTGAAATTAAAAAACAAAAATGAATTTACCCCTAAAAAAGACTGAACATAATTTCTTCAGAACCTGCAAGATTTTAAGAATACAAGCAGTCATGATAACATATATGAAGAAACATAGCTAAATGGTAGATGTATATATACTATAGAATAACAAACTGAGGATCACAAAAACTTAGTTTAAGCGAGTATGAGTCTTCAAACGTTTATAGCACTATTCCAGTGAGCAAAACATTAAAGGAAATAAGGAAACCATAACTGTCACACGTAGACCTGAACCATAGAAGAATGTAGATGATATAAAGCTATAGTTCACCTTAGTGATCAGAAACAGAAAAACAAAAGTTAGGTCTTCGAGTTAGGACAGTTATCACACGTCACACGTAGACCTGAACCATAGAAGAAAGTAGATGATATAAGGCTATAGTTCACCTCAGTTTATAGTTCACTTATATCGGAAGTATCGATAATTTAACTAACTAGTACTTATCCAATGACACAGAAATAAGACGAAAAAAGAAATAGATTCCTAATCGAGACGTTTTGTTTTGTTGTGGAGTAAGGACCCCACAGACCCGAGAAACACTGTCCACAGCACACTCCATAATACGGACACACAGTAATACAATTTAACTGTGCACTAAATATACCTGGAGACTGGAAAACTATCTGACAGTATAAATTTTCTTTTATAATATTTAGTTTTGTTTCTATTTCAAAATAAATGTCGGAGTTTTATTTGTAAGTTTCAAATTTATTTATTCTTTTATATGTTGTATATATTTTTCTATAGAGAGGTAGGGGTTCGTAAAAGAGAGTTATTTAATAAATTTGGCTTTTAAAACTTTCCTCTTTAAATTTGCCTATACATATATGAAATATATAGTGAAGGAAGAATATTGAATAATTACGAATTCCAGTTTTTGATGGAAATACCCGTTTTGGATTCCAATGAGTCCAAATAAATAAGTCTCGTAAAATGTTCTTTTCCAAAAAGATTAAAATAACAATTACTCAGCTGGGTGTAATTTGAGCTTCTTTCGTCACAACACGAAGATGATAAAGGTTCAGTACTACTGTCGTGCCTTACATACATGATATTCAGAAAAAATACTGAACAGTGAAAGACTGAAAACATGAAGCTGTACAAAACATGCAGGCTATTAAGTTATCACAATCACTAATGGTACTATCACACTACTAATGGTAGAAACATAGGGGGTAGATAAAGTTACTCCGCCATCCTCCATCCGGACAAAAAAGAATGTGCGAAACCACCTAACAATTGCTACTATACTAACTTCAATAATATATTTTTATGTTAAATGCTCAAGATGCTCGTGACTCCTGGTAAAGGTATTTTCGAGACGACAGGACTCTCGATAGACACATGGATTTCGTGAAAGAAAAAGATAGTTAAGATGAAAACTAGACCAAGCAGTCGGGGATGCTGTTCTAGTATGTACCCTTAACTGACATTGTGATTTTCTGATTCAAAAATATTGTAAACAGTTAAGATGGATATTTGTTGCCGTAATTTTGGTAAGAAGTAACATAAGCAGAAGATGACAAGGCTATGCATCAACAGATATTATGACAACTTAAGGTATAATACTGAGTTTCTAAAACATTATGATCGGAATTAAATATAATCAGATCACAGGTACGGACAACAAATATGTGTCATTTTCTTGTCAATCTTTCAGATAAAGCAGACTTATGAATGTGATATATGTTTTTATTACCTAATAGTAAAGCTAGACAGCACGAGCGAAATGGTTGTCTTCACTGCCAGCCACTATAAATGTACTAATAGGCATCCTGGTATTAACTGATATCCCAAAGGCATAGAACTAAATCCGGTCCCTGCGAGTGCCGGTGTACAGACTACTGACCCAGGTCATCTCCCGTCATACAGAGAGCATGTGATCTCAGCCCGTGGAAATGGCATACCCTTAGCCTTAACATACGTAATAGGCCAATAAACGATACGTCGAATTTTTAAAAATATATTTATGAAATAGTATTTAGATAAATTACCGAAGAATTAAGAAATGGATGTAGCAAATTATCGAAAGAGCGTTGGGTATATTAAAGGAAAATTTTCCGTGTTTAAATTACGTAAGATTAGGGCCTGGGCGTGCATGCGAGAAAGTAAAATGGTGCAAAACATTGTGCAATTTTGCAACATCTGGTGCAGAAGAGATTTTTGGTAGTGAGGAAGAAGGGGGGCTAATTAGGACATGGGGAGGTGGAACCTATCCCGATGGCAGCTAGAGAACGACAACAAATAGACTACTCTATGTTATAATTTATCTAAATCATTATTCTACGGTCAACCATCTACACCTCATTATAATTTATCTATATGATTCTTTTTTAGAGATTACTCATGTAGACTCTCTAGAGTGAACACAGTAAAATGGCAAAAAGATAAGACAGCCATCAAATGCGCTTGTGTGCCTACTCTAGTATTTTAGAAAAGTTACTTCGTTTGGATTTTTCAATGAAAAACTTACAAAATCAGACAAAACTAGAGAATGACAAGAAATAGAAGAGCATGGAAAGACTCTCGGCGTGGTACCATTTGAAAGAAATGGTGCTACATAAGTGACGTAATGTGGCCAAATATAAGAAAGTTCAATGTGGTAGGTGGGTAACATGCCACTGATATAACGTTTGTATATTATATTGTAGGCTTAAGGACAGAAATATTTTTTTAAAAAATATTGAATCTTTCTGAAAAGTGAAGAATTACTTTATTTAAATCGTAATAAATAAAACTTTAGCGGTAGTAATTGAATAATATTTATAAAATTAAATAAATTTAATACATGTTACGATATACCATTTTATCAAAACCTGTAATGTTTTCGGTCCAAATGGTTCGATGGACATAATGTTCGAAATATATCATGCATATTGCACCACACGGAAAAATTTCCACTATCACTGATCTTCATAGAATTAGAACCAGCAAGAAACAATATCGAAATTTTTCAGGTCACAAGACTTGTATTTTCAGCGATTTGAGGAGCACAGGCAGAAATCTATAATAGAGAAGCGCACTAACTATATAAATATAGTAGAACTAGAGTAACGACTACCTGGTACATATACATAAAATAAAAGAACTAAGTGAGCATCACATGAACATTCTGGTAGAAACGTAGAAATCTTTCAAAATGTTTCTAACAATATTCTCAGTCCCCCAGTCTACAGGCGATGAGAAAGGCTTAACTGGATCTTCTAGGAATCTAATATCAACAGGGCAATATGGAATGGCATAATGTCTCGTAAGGTACAGAAGGAATAATAAGAAAACCAGTCAGTTTCTCTTACCGTAGATCATAAATGATAAAATGCAAGTGTTCTCTATCGTCCAATATTAATATTGGCAAAAGCAACACCGTACTTAATTAAATTAAATAGTTCAAATTTGAATTAATCAACATCGTAATGCTTTAATTGAAAGTCGAACCCTTTTTGAATCGAATCATCACCTGTGATGAGAAATGGGTGTTGTACAACAATTTCAGACGATCATATCAGTGGTTGTCGGCAGATGAGAAACCTAAACAATTTCCAAAACCAGATCTCCATCCAAAGAAAGTTTTGCACATTGTTTTCTGGACAGCCAAAGGTATAGTGCATTTTGAGATTCTGAATCAAGGGCAAACCATCACTGCAGAAGTATACTGCAATATACTGGACCATTGCCAATCCAAGCTTAAGACTTTTGATCCCTGCTTAGTCAACAGAAGAAGACCTTTGCTTCTTCAAGACAACGCTCGACCACACACCGCCAAATTGACCAGGGAAAAATTGACAGAAATAGGCTGGGAAGTTTTGCCTCACCCACCATATTCCCCTGACCTGTCACCCACTGATTATCACCTATTCAGAGATCTCGACAACAATCTGAGACAAAAATGTTTTCAAGACCATGACAACCTAATTCACGAACTGACCACTTATTTTTGCAGTAAAAATCAACAGTTTTTTAAGGAAGGAATTTGGGCTTTACCATCTCGTTGGGAGAAGGTTACCGACTGTAACGGTGGATATTTTGATGAATAAAGGTGATTATTTGAAAATATTTATTTATTTATAATTTCCCCCAAAAAACCACAGGACTTTTTGAATGACCTGGTACAATTTTCAGAAGAATGCGAAAAAACAAACAAAAAATAATTTTCACCGTATGAGGCAGTAAGTCGTAAAAGAGTCAAGTTTTAACTCAAAATGTAATTAATTGATAAACATGTTAGCATTGTACAAGTTGTCCATATTAAAAATGAAGAACTTGTACTCAAATTTTATAATTTTTTCAGTTACAACGTCTCACGACTGAGTGTTCATTAATCAATGATTAATAATTAATCAATGATGATGATCATCATCATTGATTAATCAATGATTAATAATTAATCAATGATGATGATCATCATCATTGATTAATAAATGATCTCATTAAACCGTACACATTATTCAATCAAAAACAATTATGATCTACGGCGTAAAAGTTAAAAGGAAGTCAAGTTATGGATAACCAGAGGACACACATTTAACATCGTATCAGGATACCAAAAACCCAAGATTCGAGTCATGCATGAAAATTATTTATCATATCATAATATGAACCGAAAATTATAAATTCAAATAGCTCTTTTAGAAAAAGAAAAAATGTAATAATTATTAATTCAGGAAGTTACTATGTGACACTGGGATAATATTATCATACTAACTTTAATGGATGCTTTCATGCATGGTAAACCATGTCCTATCTATATCCTATGCAACGACTCCGATTTTATATTTAAAAAATACAGCTGACTTAAATTTGGTTCACCCGGATTTACAAATCTAAAAAGTGCAAAGAGACGAAAGAAGATACCGAGTTCTCTCCATCTCGATCGAATCTCCATATATCAGAGGACTGTCTTTTCAATGGAAAGGTACCCGTAATACATTTCGTGAGAAAAGAATACAGCAACATGTTTTTGACAACATTTCCGGAAGGATCGACATGAGAGGTCGAGAGGTGAGTAAGGATAGTGAAAAGTTTATTGCGATTCATAGGACTGAAATAATTATCGAGACGACTAGGCTATATCTCAGCTTTAGGAGGCGACATCAGGAGAGCATAAGAAAAACTATTGAACCGATTCATGAACGATATTTGGCAACAAATGTTGAATGACATCAAGCCGGCCATATAACAGAGCTTCGGAGCAAATATCCAGGAAGTTGGACTAGAGAATGACAAGAAATAGGAGAGTGGTATGGTAATGGAAGGACTCTCGGCATTTGAAAGAAATGGTGCTACATAATTGACGTATGGTGTCCAAATATAAGAAAGTTCAACATGGTAGGTGGATTATATTCAATTGATATAACGTTTGTATACTATATTGTAGAGGCTTAAGGACAGAAATATTTTTTAAAAAATATTGCCTCTATCTTAAAAGTGCAATAATTCAAACTATAACGGTACTAACTGAATAATATTTATAAAAGTAAATAAAGTTAATACATATTACGATAAAACATTTTATAAGAACTGTAATGTTTTAGGTCCAAAAGGTTACAGTAGGATCAATAACGACATGCTTTATTTATTTTAAAAAAATTACACTTTGCCTGCTAATGTATGTTTAAGCCCCGTGTTGACTATCATTTTCTACAATTAATTTATACCGCCAATAATAAACTTTAATTTGATATAAAATAATTAGAGATTTCTTTTGAAGGCAGTATAAATTAGGTCACTGGTATTCCAAAAAATGCGGTATAAAATTGGATGTTCTAGGTTTTCTAAATTGACATTGTTAAGAGCAAAAAGTAGATCTCAAGAGCAACTACAAATTTCATATGGACATTTGTTCTTTAAACAATTTTCATTTTCGCTGCTGTTCGATATTATGCTTGTATTGTTTTTGAAGAAAATCAGATCTAATTTACGTTACTGCAATTTAAAATTCATCTTTTCTATTCGACAAGTAACGTGACTTGCTTAAAAAAAACAACAACTTGAATCTACTATTGTTCTGAATGAATGAATGAATGCCGAATTGAACTTACCAGTTACCCTAGAGACTTACTATCACCTCCTAGCTTACGGCCCACCGCTCCTGAAACAGCTTGAATATTAATATCTCAGCATTCAGAGTACTCGGTACTTTCCAGTTAGTGTACGCTGAAGATAATTTTCTCAACTCCAACCAACTCCAACAATTCGAAACCACCGATTGGTCTGTTAAAAAAATATTATTCATTATCTTTGTAGAAAATAAGAAGCAGGAGAAAAGGAAAAATTAACTTCAAATCAAGTTACTAGAGATTCAGAATGATAAATATCAACTTGAATGTCAAAAAATAGAAAACCAATTAGGCATTCCTTTGAGCACATATACCGCAGGCCTATACACAGAAAATCATATTTTATAACACCAAATCTAGACGTATCAGTTAATGAAGATTAAAAATTAACAAGACATTTTTTTTAAAGTAGTTCTTAATTTTGTAATAATAGATATTAATTTATTAACTCATATCCCCCAATTCATCATAGTAAAGTAGAAATATAGTAACATAAAATTAAAGACATCTATAAATAAAATATTTGAGTCCCTAAGCGTTTGTAGCACTATTCTCAGCACTGAAGGCGATAAGAAAATCATATTTTCTATACACGCAACTTAGACCCATAAAATATCTGCTCATCAAATGGGAACTATGCAACGCCAGAATGTCTGGTAAGCTATTGAAGGAATAATTAGAAGAATAGCAAATACCAAAAGGAGAAGCAACATATTTGAAACCACAGATGATTTTTTTAGTAAGTTGATAAATTAGTAATAGTTAACAAAATCCTGGATGAATTATTATTTAGTAGTGAAAGTAGTGAAGATGGACCAATTGATAATAATACAAAAGATGATATTGTTAAAGAGAACGTTCGTAGGAGAAAAACATTAGGAGTTAGGAACAATTACAGCTCATAAAATAATGACACAATCCGTATGACTTCCAAGATGGAGGAATTATTATTAGAAATTGGACCACACTTAGCAGACACTACTGCTAAAAAAGGTGAACTCACTCCTTGTGAGTAAACAGAAACTTTTTATAACCCTCCCTACATTGGCTTGGAAGTGGGATCCAACATCACACCATAGGGGACATGCACAGCCGAAGTAAAGCAACTGTTAGTACATGCCTACAAAAAGCTGGAAATCCCGTCAACAGCCATTTGTTTCAAAAGAGTATGTCTTCGACGGTTTATATAACAGCTCTAATTAATTATTTTTATAATATGGCTCGATATCCACGTATTTGTGGAATAATTGATAAGTCATTAATCGCAGTTGACGTTACAGTAACAAATCAACCGCCATTCGTTAATTGACACGGAGCACAATCCATGTTCGTTTGCAGCCCTACAACCATCTAGGCTCGAAAGCGTCCACGACAAACGAGTTTGGCGGAATGCCCGATTCAAAGCCACATAGCAAATTATCGAAAGAGCGTTGGGTATATTAAAGGAAACCTTTCCGTGTTTAAATTAATTAAGATTAGATCCTGCGCGTGCATGTGAGATGCAACATTGGTGCAGAAGAAGTTTTTGGTAGTGAGGAAGAAAGGGGTCAATTAGAATGTTGTCATAGAACATGAGAAGATAGAACCTATCCTGATGGACACTAGGGAACGACAACAATTAGTCGACTCTATGTTATAATTTATCTATATCATTATGACAATAAAAAGTTATTGCACTGTCATTTGTCTCTTTTTTATTATTTATTTTTGTTTTGTTTTCCTATTTTTATTTCTTACTCTGGGGATTTAAACCTCACCTACTACTTTTCCAGTAGCACTGTAAAGTGAGTACCACCAAGTAATAATGAAAATAGTAGAATTAGAGTAACGACTACCTGGTACACATACATAAAATTAAAGAACTATGTGAGCATCACGTGAACATTTTGGTAGAAACGTAGAAATCTTTCAAAACGTTTTTAACACTACTCTCAGTCCCCCAGTCTGCAGGCGATAAGAAAGCCATAACTGGACCATCTTGGAATCTAATATCAACAGGGCAATATGAAATGGCATAATGTCTGGTAAGGTACGGAAGGAATAATCAGAAAAACAGTCAGTTCCTCTTACCTTAGATCATATATGATAAAAGGCGGGTGTTCTCTATCATCCAATATTAATATTGCCAAAAGCAATACCGTACTTAATTAAATTAAAAAGTTCAAATTTGAATTAATCAACATCGTAATGTTTTAATTACAATTTTCAGAAGAATGCGATGAATTCATATAGCAAGAATATTTGATTAAAAAATAATTTTCACCGTATGAGGCGGTGAGTTATAAAACACCCAAGTTTGAGCTCAAAATTTAATTAATTGATAAACATTTTGACATTGTACAAGTTGTCCATATTAAAAATGAAGAACTTGCACTAAAATTTTATCATTTTTTCAGTTACAACGCCTCACGACTGGGTATCAATGATCTCATTAAACCGTACACTTTTTTTTCAATCAAAACCAATTATGATCTACGACGTAACATTTTAAGTTATAGTTAACCTGAGGATACACATTTAACATTGTATCAGCATACAAAAAACCAAAGAGTCGAGTCATGCATGAAAATCATTTATCATATTATAATCTGATCCCAAAATTATAAATTCAAATAGCTCTTTTAGAAAAAGAAAAAATGTAATAATATTAATATTATTAATTCAGGAACTTACTATGTGACACTGGGATCATATTATCATATGCCACAAAGTGAACCCTAACCTTAATGGATGCTTTCAAGCATGGTAAACCATGTCCTATCTATTTTTGAATTGACTTAAATTTGGTTCAGCCGGATTTATAAATCTAAAAAGAGCAAAGAGACGATACAAGATACCGAGTTCTATGTCAAAGGGAATCTCCATGCATCAGAGGACTGTGTTTTCAATGAAAAGGTCCACGTAATACAGTTCCTAGGAGAAGAAAAGAGCAACATGTTTTTTTACAACTTTTCGGGAAGGATCGACATGACATGTCGGGTGACCAGGGATAGTGAAAAGTTTATTCCGATTAATAAAGCTGAAATAATTATCGAGACGACTAGGTAATATCTCAGGTTCAGGAGGCAACACTAAGAGAACATACAAAAACATCTAGGAAGTTGCCAACAAAGTTGCAAAGCAAAGCAAGATAACCGTCAGGATTATCACACCCCCTTGAATGTCAAAGAGGTAGTAACGACACCAAACCCTTGAAGGGTAAGGATGTAGTAATAAATAATTAAGGTTGTCCGTATGTTAAACTTGGACCATAAGCCGAAAAGCGGACCTTATCCATCAAAGGATGCATGAAAGCAGTATCTCAGCTTCAGGAGAACATACGAAAATATATAGAACCGATTTATGAACGATATCTGCAAACAAATGTTGATTAACATAAAGCCGGCCATATAACAGAGCTTCGGAGAAAAATATCCAGGAAGTTGCCTGAGATCTTATATTACTGAAAGTATAAATAAAGATTGCGTGCAACACTCTCTCGAATCAGAAAAATCATTCATTGCGGAAAAATCTGATCCCATAAATTATAAATTCAAACAGCTCCTTTAGAAAAAGTAATTTTAAAACGTAAGGAGGTATTAATAAATAATTCAGGAACTTTTCGAACGTATCTATAAGGTCCAATAGTCCAAGAGTCACATACTTGTCGAAAAGCAACCCTAACGTAAATGGATGCATGAAAGCAGTTATTACCTCAGCGATAAAGGAACTTAACTAAGGTTGCCCTAAACTAGAAGTGCATTTTCGTTCGATTACAGTGAACAAAGGAACTAGCCCCTTCGGTATTACACTAACATTTACTAACCTGAACATATAAAGCCTACCCAGAGGCCTGATAGACATTGTCAGGAAGGATTCCTCGACAGGATACAGACACGAAGTCGACGACTAGAATTAATCTAAGGAGGCGACACCAGGTGAGCATAAGAAAATATATAGAACCGATTTATGAACGATATTTGCCAACAAATGTTGAATAACATAAAGCCGGCCATATAACAGAGCTTCGGAGAAAAATATCCAGGAAATTGCCTGAAATCTTATATTACAGAAAGTATAAATAAAGATTGCGTGCAACACTCTCTCGAATCAGAAAAATCATTCATTACGGAAAAATCTGATCCCAAAAATTATAAATTCAAACAGCTCCTTTAGAAAAAGTAATTTTAAAACGTAAGGAGGTATTAATAAATAATTCAGGAACTTTTCGAACGTATCTATACGGTCCAATAGTCCAAGAGTCACATACTTGTCGAAAAGCAACCTTAACGTTAATGGATGCATGAAAGCAGTTATTACCTCAGCGATAAAGGAACTTAACTAAGGCTGCCCTAAACTAGAAGTGCATTTTCGTTCGATTACTGTGAACAAAGGAACTAGCCCCTTCGGTATTACACTAACATTTACTAACCTGAACATATAAAGCCTACCCAGAGGCCTGATAGACATTGTCAGGAAGGATTCCTCGACAGGATACAGACACGAAGTCGACGACTAGAATTAATCTAAGGAGGCGACACCAGGTGAGCATAAGAAAATATATAGAACCGATTTATGAACGATATTTACCAACAAATGTTGAATAACATAAAGCCGGCCGGCCATATACCTGAGCTTCGGAGCAAATATCAAGGAAGTTCCCTGATATCTTATATTACTGAAAGTATATACAAAGATTGCGTGCAACACTCTCTCGAATCAGAAAAATCATTTATTACAGCAACGTCTGATCCCAAAATTATAAATTTATACAGCTCCTTTAGAAAAAGTAATTTTAAAACGTAAGGAAGTATTAAAAAATAATTAAGGAACTTTACGAATATATCCAAGAGTCACAAACTTGTCGAATAGCAACACTAACGTTAATAGATGCATGAAAGGAGTTATTACCTCAGCGATAAAGGAACTTAACAGAGGTTGTCTTAAACTAGAAGTGCTACCACTTGATCCAATGCATTTGGGTTAGATTACAGTGAACAAAGGAACTAGCCCCTTCGGTAGTACACTAACATTTACTATCCCGACGCCTACTCAAAGGCCTGATAGACATTGTCAGGAAGGATTGCTCGACAGGATACAGATACAAAGTCGACGACTACAATTAATCTAAGGAGGCGACGGCAGTTGGTAGCCCTTTCTCCGAATCTGGTATGGTAGAAGCAGAAACGCCCTCCACTTTTACTCCTCGAAGCCCTGCGATCCCTGTTGGGCGATCTGTTATCGCAGCGGCCAATCCTGGATCCCATTAGCATTTTCAGAGTGGCTAATTCCGCAGTAAGGTCATCAATCGCTACCTTAATGTCTTCCATCCTTGAAGAAGCAGGTGCTGAATGACTCCTCATAATAAAATTACTTGAGGGCTGCTGGATTTCCGCTATTTTATCCGCAATATGTGCAAGCTTCGTGGAATCCGTGTGATCTGTGGCGGCTAAGGTTGCTTGCATTCCATCAGGTAACCCTCTTAGCCACAAGGTGTTGAGCATATCTGCAGGAACCTTACCTGCGGCCAATTGCTGCATTTCTCGAAGAAACTGCGATGGCCGTTGATCACCCAGCCTCTGTTCCTCCAATAACTTCATAATTCTGGAGTGGTCTAAGGGCCCAAAGATGGAGAGTAGCCGCTCTTTTAGCCTCTCGTATGGCTCAGTGGCAGGGGGGTTCCGGGCAAGATCGGAAACCTGCTTTAGAGCTGCTAAATCCAGTTGGGCGATGATCAGCTGAAACTTAGTTTTACTATTAGCTATACGACAAGAGCTGAACACTGCCTCAACTTGTATGAACCACAGGTCAGGTTCTTCCCTATAAAATGTGGGTAGCCGAGACAATGCGTTGGGTATTTTCGCCGATTCCACTAATTCCTTTTGCTCCTTCTCACCGGTTAGCAGGTCGATTAAATTATGCCCATGCATGCTTCACTTGAGTTCAATGAAATTATACGAAAAATAAACAGTAAACTTACGTTCGGGGTCACCACTTTAGTGCGTGTTCCTGTGTAACGATAAATATATATATATATATATATATATATAAAACGATAATTACGTTCTTTATTCGTCAATACAACAATAATTACACTTACATATATAACAAAACATTTATAATTTACAGTTTTTTCAGATAACAACACACGTTCCTTTTAATTAATTCATTGTAATTGATCATATGGTAAGAGGTTTCAAATGGGTTTGCCACTAAAACAAATGTAAAATATTGAAACTTTAAATGAATTATAATTAAAAATATATTTAAAAGAAATATACTAAAGAAATAAAAATGTTGATAATAATTTCGACAGTGGCAAACCCATTTCAAATACTCTCTTTGCGAACGTCAACTATTGCCGCTGAAGACGTTAATCATGCCACCACAGACTAATAGTTAGGTCTTGGAAGAAATAACGTTAAGACTACAACAGAAATATAAGGGCTGAACTGAAATTTTAATTATTTCTATACAATCACGAAATTCTACGCACCAGAACTGGCAGCTAGGGAACGACAACTAATAGTCGACTCAATGTTATAATTTATCTATATCATTATGACAGTAAAAAATTATTTCACTGTAATTTGTCTCTTTTTTTATTATATATTATTTTTTTGTTTGCTTTTCTATTTCTTACTCGGAGGATTTAAATCTCACCAACTACTTTTCCAAAAAAGTAGTAAAAAAAAGAATAGCTTGGCACATGAGATTTTTTTTTTTAGAGATTACTCATGTAGACCTTCTGGAGTGAACACAGTAAAATGGCGAAAAGAGAAGACAACCGCATTTCATGTGGACATTTGTTCTTTAAACGATTTTCATTTTCGCTGCTGTTCGATATTATGCTTGTATTGTTTTTGAAGACAATCAGATCTAATTTACGTTACTGCAATTTAAAATTCATCTTTTCTATTCGACAAGTAACGTGACTAGCTTTAAAAAAAACAACAACTTAATTCTACTCTTGTTCTGAATGAAATGCCGAATTGAACTTATCAGTTACCCTAGAGATTTACTATCACCTCCTAGCTTACGGCCCACCGCTCCTGAAACAGCTTGAATATTGATATCTCAGCATTCAGAGTACTGGGTACTTTCCAGTTGGTGACAGCTGAAGACTATTTTCTAAACTCCAACAGCATTGAAATAAGAAAATGATTATGATTAAAATAAAATCCATCAGTTAAAACAAAATTTCAGGATCTCATTCTTGTCCCATTCTTTTTTTTTATATTTGCGTCCTAGACTAAATTCGATTCACGGATTTTAAATTAATTTGGGAATATTACTATCGTAAATTAAACAATATTCAGGAGCAATACTCCAATATTCAGGCCATCTAATATATTCCTCTTAATATTTCAAAAACTATATTGTTATTAAAGGTGATACTTTTTTCATTTCAGTTTCTGAAAAAAATTGATAATTCCAAAAGGACTGGAAAATGAGGAGGGAAGCAAATTGTTTTATATGATGTTGATAACTATGTACTTCAAATAATTGGAAAAGACTCTCCAACAGTTATTGGCCTAACAGTCGAGGAGTCTCAAATTTCTCCATACAACAACCATCCTCACCTGTTCACACTGACCCATCTCCAAGAATTTTATGAATTTCCAAATCAAGAAAACGAAGGCGTGCTCTCAAGAAGGAATTTAAAACTAATTTATAAATATATGTAATGAATAATTTCTATTATTATTCGAAACCACCGATTGGTCTGTTATAAAAATATTATTCATTATTTTTTTAGAAAATAAGAAGTAAGAGAAAAGGAAAAATTAACTTCAAATCAAGTTACTAGAGATTCAGTATGATAAATATCAACTTGAATGACCTATGCACAGAAGATATCATTTCATATTAACAAATGTGGAAGTATCTGTTCATGAAGATTAAAAATTAACAAAAGATATTAATTTATTTATTCATTTCGCCCAGTGTGAATGTACTATATCCTGGTATTAACCGATATCCCAAAGGCATAGAACTAACTCCGGTCCCTGCGAGTGCCGGTGTACAGACTACTGACCCAGATCACCTCCCGTCATACAGAGGGCGTGTGATCTCAGCGAGTGGAAATGGCATACCCTTAGCCTTAAGGTACGTAATAGGCTAATATACGATGCGTCGAATTTTTAAAAATATATTTATGAAATAGTATTTAAATAAATTACTGAAGAACTGAGAAATGGCTACGCAATGCCGAATTATACGGACTACACCTATGATTTAAATTAAACAAAAATAATGCCACTAATACACACTCAATAACGTGACACTTCAATATTTCAAATAAGAAGAAAATAATTATAAAATAAAAGTATATCACAGCACAAATGAGCTATATTTCTTAAAGGCCTAAGCAGGACTGCTACAAAATCAAAAGAGATCAGTCTCTTCTATCTACTGATCAAATACTTAAAGACAAATGCTCCATTAGGCTACGTTAAATAACTTCTGTTGCTTTAAAATTTACTTTCCAGCTTTTCTAAGGAGAGATAAAAGGCCCTGAGAAGACAAGGGGTACATAATTGACTGGAAAGTTGGGACTGAGGCGGTAACACAAAAGACAGAACTTAGGAAAGATAAATCTACTCCTAATCCCTTCTCTTTGACCCGTTTCGGATCCCCAGGACAAGAAAATTATCATTATTCATTTTAATTCGAGACCATAAACTTTTTTTTATCAATCAGTAAATTGAGAAGATATTGTTTCAGATTTAGACGGTGGTGGCGGCTACTCATAGTATAAAAATTGCAGCAAAATGTATATATATACATACAGTGACAAAAACAATATTAATAGTTTACAGTAGTTCTTCTTTTTTTTAGGCAAGGCAAACCTATTGGTAGAAACAGGTAAATGGCGGTACATCAGCGGAAGGTAACTTATTTGAAACAAATAGAATGCCAAATGTCGTTTTCTTCATGAAAACTACAAGAGGTGTGGATATCAACATAAAACCTGTGTAAGCTCTGAGACAGTAATGGTCAACCGTATGAGTAAGCGTGGAATCAACCACTCTCAAATTATTTCAGGGATCCCTGGTTGGGAACATATTAATTTGGGAAGATGAACAAATGTCAAAACCATATAGAAAAAAAAGATTTGGGGCTGAGACAATAGTTCCCTTAATCTTATCATATTGGAAACTGAAAGAGCTGAATACAAACGTGGCTGTGAGAGATTGGGAGACGATGAACGTTCAAGACGTCCAAAAACATCAACTAATAACGAAAACTTCAGCAATGTTCACCACATAATACTAGACGACCGCCGAATTGGGGTTGTCTGATCTTGAAGTGGCGTAATTTGAAATACTAAGACAAAAGAATATAACTTTTTTTTTGATAAAATGTAAAATATTTGAAAGCACAAACGATTTTATTATTTTTAGTACATTGAAATTAAGTAATTTTCCAAAAAATTATGGAAGATTACCCATTAAGCAGTGAAAGTAGTGAAGATGAACCTTTTGATAAAAAAGAAAAGATGATATTGTAAAAGAGAACGTTCGTAGGAGAAAAACATAAGGCCTCACTCCTTTC
>NW_027109220.1:1254191-1260449 GCF_000696795.3 Halyomorpha halys | reverse complement strand
AAAGTATTGAACATGAACCATTTGATAATAATACAAAAGATGATATTGTTAAAGAGAACGTTCGTAGGAGAAAAACATAAGGCCTCACTCCTTTCCGAAAAATGATGGAAGATTAATCATTTAGTAGTGAAAGTACTGAAGATGAACTATTTGATAAAACACAAAAGATGATATTGTAAAATAGAACGTTCGTAGGAGAAAAACATAAGGCCTCACTCCTTTCAAAACAATGATGGAAGATTAATCATTTAGTAGTGAAAGTATTGAACATGAACCATTTGATAATAATACAAAAGATGGTATTGTTAAAGAGAACGTTCGTAGGAGAAAAACATAAGGCCTCACTCCTTTCCAAAAAATGATGGAAGATTAATCATTTAGTAGTGAAAGTACTGAATATGAACTATTTGATAAAACACAAAAGATGATATTGTAAAATAGAACGTTCGTAGGAGAAAAATATTCAGTGTTAGAAACAATTACAGCTCATAAAATAATGACAGAATCCGTATGACTTCCAAGCTGGAGGAATTATTATTAGAAATTGGACTAGTTAGCAGACCCTACTGCTAATAAAGGTGAACTCACTCCTTGAGAGTAAACAGAAACTTTGTTTAACCCTCCCTGCATTGGCGTACAAGTGGGATCTAATATCACACTATAGGGGACATACACAGCCGAAGTAAAGCAACTAACTGTTAGTACATGCCTACAAAAAGTTCGAAATGGCGTCAACAGACTTTTGTTCCAAAAGAGTATGTCTTCGCCGGTTTATATAACAGCTCTAATTAATTATTTTTATAATATGGCTCGATACCCACATATTTGTGGAATAATTGATAGGTCATTAATCGCAGTTGACGTTACAGTAACAAATCAACCACCATTCGTTAATTGCCACAGATGTCCATTAGTTCGTCAGACAGAAATCCATGTTCGTTTGCAGCCCTAGAACCATCATGGTCCGGAAGCGTTCACGACTTACGAGTTTTGCGGATTAGTGCATTATATGGAAACGGAGAACATTTTTCAAAATTCAGTTCATTTAGGAGACTCCGCATACCCGTTGAGGTCATGACACATATACACCACGAACCTGAAAACCCTGCGGAGAGGAGCTATAATGCCCGATTAAAAACCACGTAGCAAATTAGCGAAAGAGCGTTGGTTATGTTAAAGGAAAAGTTTCCGTCTTTAAATTACTTAAGATTAGACCCTGGGCGTGCATGCGAGAAAGTAAAATGTTGCAAAACATTGTGCAATTTTGCAACATCTTGTGCAGAAGAGGTTTTTGGTAGTGAGGAAGAAGAGAGGCAATTAGGACATAGGGAGGTGGAACCTATCCCGATGGCAGCTAGGGAACGGCAGCAACAAATAGTCGACTTTATGTTATAATTTATCTATATCATTATGACAATAAAAAGATATTTCACTGTAATTTGTCTCATTTTTATTACATATTATTCTTTTTCTATCCTAATAAATCACCCAATTCATGGGTTTTAAGAATACAACCAAGTAATAATGAAAATAGTAGAACTATAGTAATGACTACCTGGTACATATACATAAAACAAAAGAACTAATTGAGCATCACATGAAATCAAGACGTTTTTAACACTACTCTACACTTGGAATCTAATATCAAGAGGCCAATATGGAATGTCATAATGTCTGGTAAGGTACTGCAGGAATAATTAGAACAGTTAGGTTCCTCTAACAGTAGAAGATCATAGATGATAAAAGGCAACTGTTCTCTAAAAAAAAGACACACTCACAACAACAAATTACTCTGATCTTTGGTTTTGAGCAATCTGCTGCGGAGACAATAGTTCGCTTAATCATATCGTATTGGAAACCTAACGTATTTTTAAGAACCTGAAGTCTTAATCTCAGTCTATGTTCTCTAAGCCATATATTAGAGGATAATAGCCGACACCCTGACAAGATATTACAAAGATGATTAAATTAGTAAATTAGAAATTTACTAACAATGGGAAATTACTTTTAGGAGCGAACACAAAGAGCGATTTTATTTACCTTAGTAATAAGTTACTAAGGCTACCCAGTAAAATTCTCAATCTATAGAAATTGGCGATATATTTTATCTAGCGCCAAACATCCTTATATAAAGGGATATTGTAAAAAATCCATTTTTGAACAGAAAATTCCGTCGAAGTCAAAGAATTCAGAGCTGCAAGAGATCCAGGTGCAACAAATAGATAACGGAGCCATTCAATTTAACTATGATTGTACATTCAATAGGAAGGAGCAGGAAAAGAACCAAGCACTATAATGCTCCAGTTTTAAACTTTAGTATCCTTCACAGTGAAAGAATACAGAGATCCTTGATCATATACTATAAAAGTAATAAGGACCAAAAAGTGAAAATCTAAACAAATGGAAAACTGAGCTAATACATTCCATTTCTGGTTCTTCTTATTAATTTTTAAACATTCTTGTAAGTATAATTGTTAACTTTTTGTATCAACATTTCAATTTTTTAATTACTTTTTTTATTAAAAATTGTTCGTCATTCATCATATAACATATATAACGTAGATATAATATATTATACCAACAAAAATAATAATTACATTCAAGAAGAGTTACTATTAAGAATGATATGGATAAATGTTGCAGATCAACACATTTTCCCCATTTACTTGGTGTATCAATGTGGAATAAATAGTGAAAATATTGTAGTTTCATACACAGAGGTTATAAAAATAATCAAAGGGAAAATCTTCAAAAAAAAGTTCCTATAAAGATACTCTAGGATGTACTGGAAATTACTTATTGATTTTGAAGGATATAAAAGGAATAATTAACAGAAATTAAATAATGAGATAAACTTTTGTAAAAAACAAAAATAATTATCGAACATAAAATATATTGATTTTAGTATAACCGATGAAATGAGTTTATTCCGAGTCTGAATAAAAGTTTGGCCTAACCCCAGTCAAGTAACCGCCTATATGTTATTTATAACCAATAACAATGAAAGATATAATCTATTTATCTGAATACGATATCTGAATGATTTTTCAGAAAATGATACCTCCTAGAAAGCGTACAATAATGTAGCGATCACCATGCCGATCGCAAGCACAAATAGATTGCAATTCTGCGAGCCGATTCAAATGCAATGGGCGATAAAGTTTATGTCTCGGGAACAATGCTCGGGACGGACGAGATTTCCCTCCATCTACATAAAATTTCTATTCTACAGAGAAATCTTGAATCAACAATAGCCAAGAGAATCGTTAAAAGGAAGTCAAATTCCAAAGCACTTAACTTTATTGGCCATTCGTTATATTAAAATTTACAGTTATGCAGATAAACTAAATTACATTAATAAAGTTTATGAATCGGATTCCAACACCACCACCCCTCAGTAATTAGGTTCTATAAAGCTAATATGTTTAAATTTATTAAACCAAACTATTGCTTATGAATATAGATATTTTTAAAAGAAATTATGTTTTTATAAAAGTTATGAGTCTTGAATAGGATTCAATTCTGAATTGCAACGTAAATTTAACGTGAAGGACGCACTAAAAACCTATTAGTTTAATAAATAATTCTGTATAACTTATTCAAGTACAGTAAAAATACTTACGCACGCACGCACGCAAACACACACCCTTCTTTTATTTATCTTATCAAATAACAAGTTAAGAAGAATAATAATAATATTTCTTCAAACTAGAAACAACCAAGTACGCACGTGGTTACCGCTCCACCTCCACGACCATCAAATTCGAAGATGCCAGCGCCACGCCACCTTGCAACAAAGCAGACGCCGTACAAGAACGATCCCATGTATATGTATTCGCTCGTTGTTGATGGAGATCAAGGTTTCGTGCAATCGCCCGAACCAAAGAAATTCTCTGGTAGTTTCGACTCCTTTCTACCTTTAGTGCACGCTGACTATTTTAACATTGTAGCAGCAAACCGTCCTTTTGGTAAGGTCGTGCCCCTTTCAGTTTATGCATATTATATTATGCACTTTTGGGCTAGAGTGTTTGCCATTTTACCCCATCGCAAAAATCTCACTCTCGAAGAGAAACGGTTTCTCGAGCGTTTTGAGCATGATGCGTATCCAGTAACAGAACCGATTAACGCTTACCTCCGATGCGTAGGGGATTTTACAGATACCAATGGCGTTAAGCACCTTTTCAATCCTAGTGCAAGACCTAATCGATCAGGTCACTTTGGCAAGATTGAGCCGAGAACCCACAACTTTTACGAAGCTTACCCAGCGCCCCTAATAGCGTTCGAGCGCATATCTAAGGATATGGATTTTACGGAGATCCGGCAAAGGTGGAGATGGCCTCTTCAATCACCAAGGTCCGGAAAATTAATAAAGGTGACTTGCTACTCCAATTGGACCAGAGGAAAGAGCAATCTCTTGATGCAATAAAAAGTTCAATGGAAGGAGTGCTCAGTGAAGGGGCAGAAGTCCGATCTTGGACGGAGGAGTCCTGTTTCGAACTGCGAGATTTGGATGATCTCACCACAAAAGAGGAGGTTGCGGAGGCCAATATCAATACAATCTGTCATACCAGTTCATCCAATCTTAATATTGCAAAAAAGCTAAGCCGTAATTAATTCAATTAAAAAGTTAAAATTTGATTTAATCAACACCATAACGTTTCAATTATACTTTTCGGAAAAATTCATATAAAGAAAATGATATAGTGTGAAGTGGTGATAGTAAAACATGAAATCCAATACTTAGTATATAAAAGTTTGTGGCATAACTGGATTGATCAGGAATTTTTTCACAAATTTCTAAAAGAATCTTTAGAAAATTCTCATATTTAAAAGAAAAATAATGATATTAAGCTGTAGCAAATTATAATAATTTTGACATATCGAGTAATCAATAAACTCAGTAACATTGTAAAAGTTATTAATAATTTTTTTCAGTTACAAAGTTTTACGACAGAGTGTTTATCATTCATATCGTTTCTCCGAATTCCACATTCCATCAAATATTTAACGTAAAAATTTAAAAGAAGTTCCAAGTTGTCGTTAGCGAGAGGATAAACATTTAATATTGTTTCAGCATACCAAAAAACGAAGGCGTTCCCTTTTAACCAAGTTTTCAAAAACGTTTTCACACAAACACTCTCATACGCGACAATTTATATAGTGGGTAAACTCTCTGGGATTGTAGAATGACAAATACCAAAGGAGAGCTAATTCGAAATGTATTATATACCATTATGTTTTTAATTTTTATTAAAAAAAACTTCCCTCCTCTCTTTTTTGTAATATAATTACAAATCTCCTCATTTCCAATATATTTTTTGTTTTTGTATAATTTTTAACTAATAAGTTGCTTGTTGTAAAGGAGTGGAGCCATTTGTACAAGGACCAGTTAAACAAATATTATAGGATTTATATAATAAAAAATTTTTTTTGCCAAATGAGATGTTTCTTTTTTAGAGATTACTTATTTAGACCTTATAGAGTGAAGGCTATAAAAATGGCAAATTAGAAGACAGCCGTCAAATGCGTTTTTGTTTCCTCTTTCGTATTATAGAAAATAAAGCTATTTGGAATTTTCAACGAAAAACTTACAAAATCAGACAAAACCAGAAAATGGAAAAAATAGAGTACCAACTGAAAAAAATGTATGCTACGTTAGAGATGTTTGGTGGCCAAATATAAGAAAGTTAACTACAGTAGGTGGATTATTTACAATTATTTTAACGCGTGTACATTAATTATAAGCTTAAGGACATAAATATAAAACAAACAATATTGTATCTATCTGAAAAGTGGAGCATTACATTATGTACTCATTGTTTATCATTCATATCATTTCTCCGAACACCATATTCCATCAAAACCAATTATGATCTCCAATGTAAACATTTAAATGAACTTTCAAGTTATCGTAAGCGAGAGGATACACATTTAACATTGCATCAGCACTCCAAAACTCTTATACGAGGAGATTTAAATAGTAACCATACAACAACAAATACTAACGACGAGCTTTTAAGAAAAATCGGCAGTAAATATTAACTCCTAATAGCCCGGAATTATAATCAAACAGGGCCTCCACTAACATTCAACTCTGATAATATAGATAAAGCTCTAAAAATAATTTAATTTATCAACAGCTTAAAACCCGCTAAAAACCACTTTTTCGGATCTAGTACTAGTTTTAATGAATTGCATTGAAGTTTCAATAAAACACATAAAATATTAAAACCTAAACCACTAGGCCAGATATATATA
>NW_027109220.1:1244169-1254141 GCF_000696795.3 Halyomorpha halys | reverse complement strand
ATTAACATCTTTTTACCCATACCTCAGTCATTTATGAAGATAAAGGAAAATAAATGGTTTTAATATCAATATTCCAAAAGCTTAAATTATATATATATATTTAAGCTTTTGGAATATATATATATATGAGAGAGAGCTTTTTTTCGACTGTTGTAGGTATATATTTTTTTGTTGGGTCTAGAGGATTAGTCAAGAATACTTTGTTTTGGCCACGTTTCGCAACTTTATTGTATGCATAGTCGCAGAAAATAGAAAAATAAATTAGTTTTTTAGAATAAACATCCTTTTCAAATAATTGCTACAAAACTACAAGAAGTACATAGGCCAATCACTGACTAATAAATATAACAATCAAAATATTGTTTTTATTTCGCAATCAATTAATTAATCATTTGCAAACCCGATTCAGTTGTTACCTAAATCTGAAGATGGTAGGATCACAATATATTGTTGAACATACTGCCGTTGAGAATTGTAAGTAATGTTTGTATTCAACCATATTTTAATTGTAATATTTATTAGTGAGATATTGCACTAGGTACTTATAGTGTCGTTGAAAAGTGTTTATTCTAAAAAAAAAAAACTGTTTTTCTCATTGTAGGGAACGCAACCAATAAAGAACTAAAGAAATGTCCAAGCGTCAATAGAAATTTACTAACTGAAAGTATATATAAAGATTGCGTTCAACACTCTCTCGAATCAGAAAAATCATTAATTACAGCAAAATCTGATCCCAAAATTATAAATTCAAACAGCCCAAAAAATGTAATTTTTTATAAGTAATTAATAAATAATTCAGGAACTTTACGAAAATATCTATACGGTCCAATGGTCCAAGAGTCACATACTTGTCGTAAAGCAACCCTAACGTTAATAGATGCATGAAAGGAGTTATTACCTCAGCGATAAAGGAACTTAACAAAGGTTGTCCTAAACTAGAAGTGCTACCACTTGATCCAATACAATTACAGTGAACAAAGGAACTGGCCCCTTCGGTATTACACTAACATTTACTAACCCGAACATACGACGCCTACTCAGAGGCCTGATAGACATAATCAGGAAGAATTCCTCGACAGGATACAGATACGAAGTCGACGACTAGAATTAATCTCAGGAGGCGACACCAGGAGAGCATAAGATAATATATAGAACCGATTTATGAACGATATTTGCCAACAAATGTTGAATAACATACAGCCGGCCAAACTAGAAGTGCTACCACTTGATCCAATACAATTTCGGTCGATTACAGTGAACAAAGGAACTGGCCCCTTCGGTATTACACTAACATATACTAACCCGAACATACGACGCCTACTCAGAGGCCTGATAGACATTGTCAGGAAGGATTGCTCGACAGGATAAAGATACGAAGTCGACGACTAGAATTAATCTCAGGAGGCGACACCAGGAGAGCATAAGAAAATATATAGAACCGATTTATGAACGATATTTGCCAACAAATGTTGAATAACATAATGCCGGCCAAATAACAGAGCTCCGGAGCAAATATCCAGGAAGTTGCCAACAAAGTGTTCAGCAAGATAACCGTCAGGATTATCACACCGCCTTGAAGGTCAAAGGGGCAATAAGGACCCTAACCCTTGAAGGGTAAGGAAGTTTTATTAAATAATTAAAGTAGTTAGTATCTGTCATTCGGACCATAAGCCGTAAAGCGAACACTATCATCAATGGATGCTTGAAAGCAGTTATTACCTCAGCGATAAAGGAACTTATGAAAGGTGGTCCTAAACCAGAAGTGCCAACAATAGATCCAGAGCATTTCCAAGGAACGACATTTGCTTCAAGGTCAAATAGGCGTTAAAACAACATTACAGAAAAAAAGGTTGAACATACAACGCCTACCCAGAGGCCTGATAGACATTGTCACGAAGGATTGCTCAACAGGATACAGATACGATATCGACTCCTATGTCATGAGAAACTGGGAGGTGAAATATTTATACAGATCTATAAGACTGATATGATTATCGAGACGGGCAAGGCTCTATATCAGCATCTGGAGGCCACACATGGAGAGCATAAACAAAATATCGAACTTATTTTTGACCGATAATTGGAACAAATACTGAATGAAATGAGCCGGCCATATAACAGAACTTCGGAGCAACTATCCAAGAAGTAGCTAATAAAGGACAGCTTCATCCTACCCCCTTATGGTCAAAGTGCTCTTTTAGAAAAAGTAAGGAGGTAGTAACACATAATTCAGGAAGTTAGTATATGAGACAGGTCATTAACTTTAGCTCCATTATGTTCTTCCGTTTCAAGAGCAAAAACAAAAACAACAACAAACCTGTTGTACAATTTTAAATTTATTTGTTAGACTGTTATTAGGGAAAAGATAGTCGTTTGTTCCAACCCAGTCTTAGATATAAGATATGAAAGCTTTAGAAATATAAAACGTTAGTAGTGTACGATAACAATGAAGAAATCTAACTATTTCTTTATTCCTGTATCACTAAAGGGATTTATTCGGAGAGAATATTCAATTGTTGTATAATTAACGAAGAACTACACTTAGATCTTAGCCAAGATCCACATAATTCTTTTATCGCTTCTCGCCCATAAAAGAATTAAGTGGATCTATCACATAAAAGATCCTTAACAAGAATGCTTAGAAAAAACAAACACTCCGAAGCGATTTTCGATTTTAAGTCCGGGAGTTGATAAAACCAGTTTTGAACTCCGGTACATGCGTTTGTGGCACCTCAAAGATAGAATACTTGCTTCTACTGAACTTAAGGACTGAAAAAAGAACCCTGAACTCGATTTCATATTAAAAAAAAAATACAGCTCACTTAAATTTGGTTCAGCCGAATTTCCAAATGAAACCAAATACAAACCAGCCGGATTTACAAACCTAAAAAGTTCAAAGAGACGGTATAAGATACCGACTTCTATGTCATAGGGAAGCTCCGTAAATCAAAAGACAATGTATCCAATGGAAAAATCCTCGTAATATCGATCCGAGAAGAAGGAATGAGTAACATGATAGCTGAAAAATAGAATACTTCCTTTAGTCCATAACGATCCACTAAATGTTGAAGGGTAAATAGAACTTTGCTAATTGAAAGTATATATTAAGATTGGGTTGAACAATCACTACAGTCGCGGAAACCACTTGTCATAGTTAAATATGCTCTCAAAATAATTTCATCCCCACATCATCCACGAAAAGAGGTCAGAATTAGCACCAATCTGCGAATTGTTTTCGGCAACCAATGATCAAAACAACGGTGTCACCACTCAGGTTTTGGTCGATCAAAGAAAATGGAAAATGCATCCCGTGTACATTTTGAACTTAGTATGTGCCAATGACATTCTCATAAATCAGAGGAGCCTTGTAAGAAGCGCTAAAAGCATGGAAATCATGGAAAGCTGGAAAGCATGGAGCATGGAAAGCAGAAAGACCATTCTTCTTCTGGCACGAGAGACCAAGGAGGCCCGAGGCCTCGTGTGATGTGCTACAGAAAATACATCGCGCGTTTCTTGACGAGGACTCAAGGGGAGGGAGGGTTCGTCACGCCCACGTCTTTGCGAGTGTTACCCATTGGCTAACGGACCTCACAAATGCCGGGGGGGGGGGGCTATGAAGGAACATTATGTAATTATATGCTTGAGAAAATTCCGGTTAGAGTCAGGGCTCGAACTTACAACCTTTGGTTTGGTAGAGAGGCGCGCTGCCACGCCGCTACCATCGCATCAAAATTAAAGTATATGGTGGTGTCAAAAAGTAGTTTTAGTAAACAAGGAACTGTAAATTGTTAAGTAAATTGCTACAATCTGGAACAGGTACAAGTTGATGTGTGCCAATATCTTTGAGTCAAGATCATAAAAGATGGGAGGTTGGATTGTAAGGAAAAGCAATAAATGTGTACCACCGTGACGTTATAATCGGCAAATAGGTAGTAGTCGGCTTGGAAACTAATATTATGGTGTATAAACAAGCCTCTTATACCTACGCTAAAAGTTGGCCGAATATTAAAAAGTTCAAAGCCAAATACAAGCCACAGAATGAAGTACTTGAGGAAAGCTACCTGTAAAACTAGACTCTGCCCCCATACCCCCAAACTTAAGTACGAAAGCAAAAACTTAGGGAAAACAACCACTCGAACGATCGAGGAATAAGTGGAAGGACCTTATTTATTAGGGTGTAAAACCTAGGCATCAAGAAGCTGACCACGGATAGAGAAGGTTTTAAGAAATGGATCAAAGCAGCCCCGACACTGTAAGATAGATAGCTTGGTTAAAGGACAAACAAGAAAAAATAAATAAATACAATTGCAAAAGAGAAGTTAAAAAAAGAAACGAACCGAAGTTTAGGGCGTTACAACAAAGATGTATGAAATAAAGCAAAAACTCTATACAATTTTCTTAAAAAGTGAAGAATTCTTACCTTAAATTCTCTGACCTCACACTAGAAAAGCAAGAAATACCTGAAACAAAAAAATTACTTGCCATAAGTATGAAAAGTGCGGGGTTATCTGATGCTAAAATTATGATTATTAAAAAAATAATAATAATGTGGAGGAACAAATAATTTTTTTGTTTCAGCATTTATGGAAAATGAAATAAAATAAATATCACGAGATATTTATTTTAAAAAAAAGTTAAATATATAGGGATCCATTTGTATAATTCCAACCTTAATTAAGAAACAAATTTTACAGTTCCTGAATTTAGTATACTTTATAAGAGTTGAAAAAAAAAAAAAGTTTGAACTTAAACTCATGAGAATTAAATACTTTAAACAGTTCAGTTCAAAAACACAAGCAGAATAACCAAACAGACTACTATTACTCTTTGAGGAAAGGGACAAAATCAAACATTTTCTAACAACTTTGGTCAAATTTCTCAACAAGCAGGTAATCTAGGAATTTAGAATTAGAAAAACACATTATTAAAACATGAAATTGATTTAATAATTGGTAGTTATTTGTATTAATACTGTTCAAGTATTATTGATGATAACCAGGTTCTTGGTCCAACATTTCTCCGAAAATGGTCTTCTATATCCATCACTTTTTCGACAAATATTATATTTAATATTACATTCAGTCCACAACAATGTCATTTTCAAATTTAGATTATTTTTTTTCGTACCCTCCATTAATAAGGAAAAAGGTAATTAGGGTACATGGAATATGTTAGTAGCAGTTGGTATCCTTTTTCTACCAAAGGTATTTTAAGGCTTATTTAACTTGTACACTGTATGTGCAGAGTCGTCGGCGCCAAGTGCGCTACTATGTTGAGCGGGGAGGAGTTCAAATTTGGAGGATTGTATGAAGTGGGGACATTTTACTTAGGTAAAGGAGCCACGGAGTGCCATTGGAACCAGAAACTCATAGTACCAAAGCTACATACAGCAGGGAAACTGTCACCTCATGGGTCTGATCCCTAACAAGCTTCACCCTGAAGAGAAGACATGGTAAGAAACTCTGGCCTCACTCAGTTAAAAGTCCTTAACTATGGAAATATGAACAGCTAAGATTGTGGCACAAGGAGCATCTTGTCTGGAGGCTGGCACCCCATCTCAGCAGCAAAATACCATTACGTGACCTACCCCATATGAGTCCCAAAATAGCAGCACCCAAAGAGAGCATTTTCATTTACTAGTAATACGCAATGGTGACACATCACTATCATCAGATCAATACTTTCAACCACCTCACATCATCAACTGAAATTATTTCCCATTATCTACATTTAATTTTACATCACTAACATCATATTCTTTCTGCCTACCCCATGTACAAGTTATTTCACTTTATCTTTCAATATATCCTTTTCATTTCAATCTTACTCCCATCTTTAACTAAACCTCTTCTGAAATGGAGTAAACTCCAAAATCTGATTTAGGCATTACTCTACCATAAATCACAATCTGGACTGCCTGATCAAAACAAGTACACGGATTCATACCAATTAATTGATACTAACAATATGATACAATCAAATCCATAAATTTGTAGTAATAAATCCTTTTAGTATTATTAGTATTATCGAGCCAACTAAAGCAGGTAAATAAGCCGATGGAATGATAAATGATAGAGAATAATCCCTTGTAATGGAAAGAGGACCTCAGCCTTCTATTATCTGGATTTAATACTCAATGAGGAGGCAGAAGCAACTTGCATTTAATTGGATATGTATCAGATGGTCCCCGGCGGAAGGGTATGCTATACAAGTCAATTGGCAATTTATACCTGAGATACCATAATTAAAGCGGAGATAGCTAACTACCATCTACAATCAACTATATCTACACTGTTTCTGTCTAGTTTGTCAATAATGTCTTTTAAACTGTGTGGTTTAAACAATCGATACCGCATACCAGATTAAAATTTGAGAATTAATCAATGATGAAAAAAAACAACTAAAATAGTAAAAAAAAATATTATAGGCACTTTTTAAAATTAGTAATCCTTTTTCAAATAACAATTTCTAATAATAATACTATCCCTCCCCTCCCCCATCCAGAAATAACCTATTTATTATACTTGTTAAGGCTACATATTTATCTTGTTTTTACTTTAAATTAGTTTATTAAATTACATAAAAGATGAAATATATTAGTTCTAACGGAGGAAACGATATGGACAATCAAGAAGCAACAGGAAGCTGAAAGGTGGAGTGAGTTCCTATGAAGAAATTTGAGGAGGAGGATCAATATATGATACGGAATATTGTCCACCTTAATATTCCCTAACAGTGTAAATAATAAACATATGAAATGTACTTTAAGTAGCATTAACTCTGTGAGTAAATGAGTATTACATTATATTACACTATTGCCGCAAGAAATATTACTCTGCCCTTTTTCTTACTTTTTTTTAATGGTTTTTCTTACAATATGTCATAAGTTATACGTTTATTAATAAATCCGTGTTAAAAACAAATAGATAATTTAGAAATTTTGTATGTATTATCAGTACTTAAAATACTACTAAGGGTCGTAATGGTACAGTATTTTTTAAAATCATAATTAATAGTTGTTAAAAATACAATACAAAAAATAAAGTTCCTCAGAGATTTAGTGTTCATACATGTTCGACCATTTAAATTGTACAGCTTTTTCTTATTTTCCATAATAATAAAACCGCTTTAAGGGTAAACGTGAAGCAATTTTTTTAACATACAGAGAGCTGTGAATTTTTTTAACTCAACAAGGGCGCCATGGCTAAACAGTTTGATACCACTGAAATAAGTCATAAACAAAAAGAAAAATATTTTCTTGTAGTCAACTGAATAAAACTGAACAACAAAATTTGTTTGCACTTCCCATTTTGCTGCAAACAGCAGTTGTTTGCTTTGAGATTCAATTTGAACAGCCGTCGTCTCGAGCTGGGACGTCAAGCGTAATCTACTTAACTTTAAGGCTTACCTTCCAGAACCTACGCTTCACCATCTTAACGTCTATTTTATATTTTTTTTTTTATACGCAAAAAACATGAATTAAAAAACATTAAACGAGGGAAAGGTGGTTAGGGGGAGCAGAGGGTAATCAGCTAAGAATACAAATAAATAAAAACTTTTTTTTTTTACAACGTTTCGGAAGAGTTTCAAGCTTACATCAGCGCTAGGAACAAAAAAAAACATTATAATAATCGTAATGGATTAAGGGGAGTACAGAATAACTAGGGAATAAGGAGGTAAGAGACTTAGTAGGTAGTATTAGTTAATAAAACAGCAATCCACTCACCCGTACCTTATTTAAAATTGCTTTAAGGCCCTACATACTACACAAAATGGGATAAAAGAGATAACCCCAAACAAAGTAGACCCGAATACATTATAAATAAAAAGTTTGAAGAATCCTTTTTTTAAAACTATTTCTTTTCCCTTACTGAGGTGTACAAAAATGAATAGATATCGGTTGGACCAGCAGAGTAGTTCTTATCAGCTAAATTTTTATATATATGTGGTGGCATGCTTAACGTCTTCAGCGGCAATAGTTGACGTTTGCAAAGAGAGTATTTGAAATGGGTTTGCCACTGTCGAAATTATTATCAACATTTTTATTTCTTTTAAATCAATTTTTAATTATAATTCATTTAAAGTTTCATTATTTTAAATTTGTTTTAGTGGCAAACCCATTTGAAACCTCTCGCCATATGATCAATTACAATTAATTAATTATGAAGAACTTGTGTTGTTATCTAAATAAACTGAACGTTATGTTAATAATAATTATGAATATTTTGTTATATACGTCAAGTGTAAATATTATAGTATTGACAAATAAAGAACGTAACTATAGAGTCATCTTCATCGTTACACAGGAACACACACTAAATATACAACTTTCAAATAAAGATATAAGTACAAATAAACAGTATTTTGCATTTTTTTAAACCAAATGATTATTGCGACATGGTCTAAAGAGACTGCAATTGCATCTGAGCACCGCCATCACAAATTTTCTAGGTTAACTAGAAAGCTCATTCTATATCATGAAGAACATCCTAAAAGCAGTCCTCATAGCTGCCCGAGGGGGGGCTATTAAATGCCATGCTCCTTTTTTCAAAGAAAAATAGGAAGAGGTAAAGAACAAGTAAAAAAGGTCGAAAGAGAAGCGGAGACAATAAAAGAGGATAATAAAACTCTAGAAGCAATAAGATCTCTAAAAAATTGCCAAGTCTTTCTCTCTTTTAACATCGTGGACGAGTTATTGCTATTCAGCAAAACCATTCAAAACTGTGCCCTCACTATTAACCTATAAAGAACCAATTCATTAATCAGTTATTGTTTCATTAAATCTTTCACGATAGGCTCATAAATCTAATTCTCATGAAATCTTATTCATGATGAAAACATATTTAGCATTCCTTAAAAAGAGGAATTAAAACAAAATGATACATTTTTTTTTTTAATTTGCCTATGAAACATCTGAATAAGAGTAAATAAACTGTGGTAAATCACAAAATATGATCCTAATTAAGGGTTTTTCTTTGGTTCATTTTTGTGGCATGTACACAAAATTAGTGGATTAATTTGGTACAATTGTTAAATCCATTAAAAGTAGAATACTGTAATATTATAAAATCAGAATTATTTTCCTTTAAAGAAAAAAATGAATATTTTGAATAAAAAGAAAATATTGATTTGAAAAAGAACTTCAAACAACGCAAAAGTCAGATCAAAATATTATATTTAAGAGTAATTTTTGTTCTGGCCCCTCCCTCAGTACATAAAATATTAATACATGGTCTGGATTAGTAGAACCCTCTTACCCACCCAATCAGCTTAACTCAGTAATCTGAGAAGAGCAGAAAAGGGAAAACAAGTTATAACATGCACTTCATAGAACCATTACATTGGCAACAGTTTGAAAATTCAAAATGCCCCATTTTGAGTGTCAGTTAAGTCCAGGAATTTTTACAAGAGTTGATGGAACTGAATTTAAAGGAATAAAGTTTCAGTAAAACTTTGAAATATTATAAAATATAAATATAAGAACCTACGAAACCCTAGAAGTCATAACCAGCTGTCTACACCAGCTAAAACACCTGAGATGCCTCCAGAACCGAAGGAATTCCAACCTCTGTGCATTATAAAGTAACTACAAAAGGAAAAAATAACAATTATATAACAATAATTAGAATTATCCAATGATTACAATAATAGTTGGTGAGGCGTCCGCGAGACACGGAAAACATCTAAGTAAGATGAGAATAAATAAATACATTTTATATGCAAATTACGTTTATTGTTGGAAATGAAGAGATGATTGAAACTAGACATATGTGGCAGCAACACTGCTTTAGATCAAAGATTTTCCGATGAGATCATATTGTTTATGTTTTTTTCCAGCCAAAACTCCCATGGAAGTCCTATACTCCATAACCATGGTTGGGGGATTCTCACCAGATATGGCGGGAACCGGGGAAATAAAATACCCGGGGTGGACCAAAACTAGAATCAAATCCAGACGCGACGGTTCCTAGA
>NW_027109220.1:1238032-1239184 GCF_000696795.3 Halyomorpha halys | reverse complement strand
AAAAAAAAAAAAAAAAAAAAAAAAAAGGTTGGGGATTCAAAGTTTTTCATTTTGTGGGACCACCACTCAATGAAAAAAATCAATGCCCCAGGCCTCGAATCGTGCCAGGATTCGAATCGGCACCGCCAATAGACATCAAATAGGTAAGACTGTGACTTAACCTATGGGTTATGGGTGTATCACAGGACTTAACCTGTGAGCTATGGGCGGCCCTATATCCTGGTGTTGAATGCTATATGTTATTGAATATATATTCTGGTGTTTAATGTTTGGATAAACTGACTTTAAATTAGTGCTTGGGAACTCTAAACAAGAATTAGAGGTATTTTTATCTCATCAATCAGAATATTGATTGATCAGGGGGCAGCGGTAGCAGCGTGGTAACGCGCAACTACCAATCCACAGGTTGTCGGATCAAATCCCGGTCCCACCCGGACTTTTTTCAAGCACAAAATAATGCAAAAACTCACTGACAACCTCCTCGCGGACATTTGTGAGGCCCGTTAGCCAATGGGTGGCAGTCAGAAAAAATAGGCGTGGGAGTGATGAACCCATCCTGCGAAAAAACCACGTCAAGAAACGCGCAATATATTTCCTAATACTGGGAATATTACCTCCTAATATTGGGAAGTACAACGCGCGAGGACTTAGGCCTCCATGGTCTGTTGTGCCCATAGAATAATAATAATAATAGACTGACATCATGCAATAAATAGTTTTATGAGAATTAATTAGATAGATAATTATCCATAATCCATTAGATCGAAAATTTTACAGTTTTTACATTAAATTAGCACTGAAAATTATACGATTCCCAGAAAGCAGGGTCAAGAAACCGGAGGACCAAAATATGGACGCAGTGGGGAGTTCAAAATCAAATTTATCAAGACCCCGGTCAATAATACATAAAAAAAAACAAGTTCCACTTCCCTGGGTGATAGTAAATTTTAATACTTTAAATGAAACTTTGCAGATTAAAATCTTATTCTTAATATAATTTATTTGTATTAAATAATACAAATTTATCAAGACCCCGGTCAATAATACATAAAAAAAACCAAGTTCCACTTCCCTGGGTGATAGTAAATTTTAATACTTTAAATGAAACTTTGCAGATTAAAATTTTATTCTTAATATAATTTATTTGTATTA
>NW_027109220.1:1229863-1237662 GCF_000696795.3 Halyomorpha halys | reverse complement strand
TTAAATGAAACTTTGCAGATTAAAATTTTATTCTTAATATAATTTATTTGTATTAAATAATACAAAGCCAAGTTCCACTTCCCAGGGCGATAGTAAATTTTAATGCTTTAAATGAAACTTTGCAAATTAAAGGATTATTTTTTTTTTTTGTTTTGACTGCCGTCAAAATAGCCCTGACGAAGCCCTGCAACGTGGGGCGAAACGTTGGCTCATTAAAATAGTATAATTCTACTATTTGAGTTTTTCTGACCGCACCCGGATCATATTCCTTTCATATTTGCAAATTAAAATTTTATTCTTAATATAATTTATTATTATTAAATAATAGAAAGAAGTATAAAGCACGTTTAAGTACTCGTGTGGATAAAAAACAAAATGAATTTAATGATTATTAAAGCACAATATCAATAATCAATAATAACATTTAAGTAGAGCAGAACATCATTAGTGCCATATTGTTATTACCGACATTTTATACAGACAAAATAAAAATATAGTCCCCATAAGCAAGCAGTGAAGCAGGAACTTCGTGTAACCCAGTTAAGTATAAAATGTCAGTTGAGGAAGACTTTTCTGATCTGATTTGGACCACCAGAGCCGCTCTCTATACAACCTCCACCCAAGGATAGTTTTTTATTCTCTTATCGCCGCTGAGGGAAAAACACCTCTGGCGAAAATTCTATTCCCTCAGGGCTTCGCAATATCACGGATTATCCTTAAGTTAGACTGAAGATTGAAATATTGAATTAAAATTTTTTCCTAGAGATCCTATTTTATAGCATATTGTTTTAAACTAAAAATATAAAAATTACGTGATGATAAGAGTGTCCAAAAAATCTTTTTATAAAAGTAATTGACTTCCCCAGGTCATCGAAATAATTACTAAGAAGCTCGATTGAAAGATAAAGAGATAGTCCAAGAGGAATGATGGTATTCCAAATTATTGTTCTGGAAAAAAAATCTATCACTAACGATAGTTACAACTTCTGAATGGTTTATTAAAGATTTTTCTAAAGAGCGGTACCGCGACGTCCCACACTGGGATCAAAGTACATTTAAGGACATTTAGGCAAATATTGGAAATTTCATTTTCAAAACATAAATAATGTACATGAGGAGAAGATGGTTGGGGGTGCGGTCAATGAAAAACACAAATAAGTATGATTAACTTATTTTAATGTGCCAACGTTTCGGCTAGAGTTTCTAGCTTTCTTCAGGGCTAAAAACAAAACAAGATTATAATTATAAATAATGTACCTTCATCAATGACATTTAACAATCAATTATTAAAATAGGGAAATTAATGTTGGATAATTTTATATATTTTTTTTTGTTTCTTACTACTTCCATCAAAACTTACATTAAACCTCATTTCATATTAGGATAAACTGCAATTATCGGTCAAAAAAAAAAAATCTAATTCAATTTAAAAGTGATTTTTATTTCGGGTTTTCATTGTATATTGTACGTTTCAAATTACGACAATTCTTTTGTTTGTATATATTTTAAGTGTTTTTTTTTTGTTTCTTTAATTTATTTTTTATTTTAGTATATATGAGATCATTCATCACTACTACCTATTGCCCACAACTGTGTGGCAGATTGTAATATCTACCAATAAATAAATCTATCAAAAATTACGACAAACGTCTAGAAAAAGACAAAATATGCATGAACTGGGACTTTTAGATATAAAATTCTAAAAATATGAAATTGTTATTCAAACCTTTTTCCTGAAATCGATACATATATAAATAATTTCTCAAATTATTCAGTGTATTTTTTTAGTATCCATGTAAACATGGCTAAATATTTCTTTTTAAATTCTTCAATATTTATTTTTATTTTAACAACCTTATCAGTTATAACCTAAAGGGATTATGATCTTGGTTCAAATCTAGACACAAATTCGCTTGGATTTTCTCTTTCTAATTCTGCTTTTTCGTTTCGTTCGAAAAAGTATATTTGTGGAGTAATTTCATCCGGCGTCGGATTTATGAGAGTATAGCAATAACCAGACTTTTTGGGAACATGAAAGATTATCACAGCCAGATTTTCGAGACTTTTTATGAAGTATCCATTGAAATTCCATCTTCTTATGTGGTGTATGCTCATCTTTTCTCTTTCCGAGGTTCCTCATCGAATATCCAACGAAAACCCATCTTCTTCCATCACCCATGGGATGCATTTTCGAGATTAGAACAATCGACAGACTTATGGAGAACACTGAAGATTGGCTCAACCATATTTTCGAGATTTATCATTAAATATCCGACGAAATTTAATCTTCTTCAGCTTGGAGGAGAGCAAAGAAAACCAATAAAGAAGGTGTTATATTCCTATGGCTTAAAGAAGAAACAACCAAAGTTAACATAATAAATATGAAAAACGGTTAGTGAAACGAGATGTACGTAAGAGAAGCGATGATTACGTTATGTAGTTGTTATGGTTATTATTTTTGCCAATAAATTTTAATCTTAGACTAGCTACATTTCATTAATTCATTTAACTCTGTTAGTCCATCCTGATAAAGAGGAGGTTGGCCTAGAAAGTAAAATAACAAAAAGAAAATGTGGGGTAAGAGAAAAAAAAATTATGAAAAAAGGAAAGAAAATATTAAAAACCTCACTGTGGGATAGAGAATAAGAGAATACTAACTAAACTATAATTAACTGGCCACAAACAAAATTCACACGTGAGTAATATTATACATACGAGGACAATAAAATAATAATTTATACAAACGAGGATAATAAAATAATAATATTTAAAATATAACTAAAAATACAATTCAAAACATTAAAAAACAAAAATCAAAAAATAAGTTTCTATAAACAAATAATATAATTGATATAGAAAATTAATAATATAATAATTATTAATTATTACATTACTCCAAACCACTAATTTGATAAATACATCAGAATTAGAAGTGTTTTCAGAAGTAGGTTAATATCATTCGTTTTTAGCACTTAGACACTACCACTCCCTTGCTTGAAAAATAAAATAAAATAAAATACGAGAAGGATTTGAAGGAGGATAAGAACAATCCGAGAAAAACATTCTCAGTAAATTAGAGAAGAGGATCTGTTCTTTTCCTCTCTCTGTTTTATAAATCCAGTTGACTCTATTTTCAAATCTTTAAGCAAATTGGGGAATTTGCAAAGGTCTTAAATTTTTTACTGTGGGAATTTGCAAAGGTCTTAAATTCCTATAATTCTGACCGGACGCAACGCATGGACTCATTATTATTATCCTTGTCAGGAAATGAACCTAATTATAATTCCTAGGTTAGAAATATGCAAACTCAGTCTTCCCGTTAAAGTTAAGGTAACAAAGTAAATTCTAAATCTGTCTTTATCAGTAGCTACTTTGAATAAAAAAATATTCTATATAATTATCTATGTTCTTTTAATTCTCCTGGGCGTGAGTTTTTTAGCCCTTTAAATTTCAAGACGAGATGTAGTCAGCGAGCTATTGATAATTTAGCGAAAAGTAAGTTATCTTTCTTGATAAATTTTCCTGGGTCCAAAAAAACACTAAATTCTCAAATTATCTTGTTTTCGTTCAAACTATTAACCCCTCTTATCAATTTAAACATCCGTGAAATTACAGTAAGTGATTTTTTTTCTGTGGTGACAAAATCAATCACATCAACAAATAAAGTTCCTCTCTTAACCATACTCTAAGAATCCAAACGAACGGCATACATTTTAAGAACCTCAGAACGCTTATCTCCACCATTTTTACTACGACTCGATCACAGAAGATGACGACAAATGATCCACATATTCTTATACCAATATCTCCCCCCCCCCTCAATGATAGCAATATTCTAAGCCTAGGTGTTTTTTTTATATCCCCAATTCTTCACTCAAAATTATCCTCAACTGCTCAATACATTCAAAATGACACCCTTATTCACCATTTTAATATTTAATAGAAAGGAGTCAGGCATTTCAATTAGTAACATTCCAAATACGTATCTCTAACATCCTACATATGTTTCTTATAATTTTTCTCCTCAGTTCTTTTAAGACATATTCTTAACTCAATCATTTGTTAAACCACAGGACGATATTATCATTACCAAAACAAACAAAGGCAACAAGACTGATATTATAGACCGTTCAGACAAAGAGGAATTGACATTACTACTATCGAACTGAACCATAAACGCACCCACATCACGAGACCCCACTTAAAACCAAATTAAACCAACACCTCAGAGACCTCTTATATTCTCAACAAATCAATTAGCCTACATTAAGGACACCTTTGTTTCTCTTAACACAGAGAATGTTTATTCACTAATCTTTCTATAGACAAGCCCTCGTTATAATTAAAACCAACTGGTCATCCATTTTACCCCAGAAGACTTATTATATATGTTGTCTGGAATGTTGAAAGATAATAATAAATAGCTAAGGTGAATGGAGTTATGAACATCATATGGATTATTGTGACTAGTCATCCATCTCAGCCCAGACCTCTTATCTCGAATCCCTTCACTCTGTTGAAAATCCGGTTATGGGTAACCCACATAAAGTGTAAAAGAAAAGAACCTAACCAACGGTTAACGGGTTTCTTTCGAGGCTACGTAAATAATTTTAAAAATTATTTCACTGACTAAAAAACTTTTTTGAAGTATTTATAAAACAATTTTGGCCATATGGAATTGAGTAATGAGGTATGGCAAAATAGTGAATATCAGAAAAATCATGATATTATTAATTTTTTAATTCATTTAAATGAAAGTTCAATTTATTTATTTTTTATTTATTTTTTTTTTAATTCACCTCACCCATACTATCATATTTGATCATTGCGTAAGCAGGTAGCGAATACTAACATGGATAAATGTACATTTTTTTTTTCTTTTTTTTTTTTACAGAAAATTTTTAAATATCATGAGTTGGTAAAGTTATAAATATCACTAGAAAGTCTCAAAGCGTAAAGGTCAGAAGGTGATTTAGGATATAGTCTATTTTCCCTCTGGAGTGTTTTGCCCCGTCAATTTCCTCCACATAATAACCGTGAGGAACGAAAACAAGGCTAAACCAGCAGTAAAACGGCGGCATTGTGCTCACTGAAAGAGGTGCTTTAAGCAAATCTTTATTTAACATTTATGGAAAAAAAAAGGCCACATTTTACTACGGTATAGCCTCAATGAATAAATTGAATTCACCAATAAGTAAATTAAATTTATCAATAAATAAATTAAGAAATTTAGTCAGATTTATTTATTAGAGAACTGAAAATATCGAATCAAATAATCTCAAAATAATATAAACTCAAATAATCAAAAAATTATTAACACTCCAACCTTATTTATTTGATGCCCTTTAATCAATCAAAACTGAACAAAAGAATGACAAAAGAGCAAAAATAAATAAAAATCCTTCATCATCGAAATATAATTGAATAATATTCATCATTCATGCTTGAAGATTAATGTAAGTGAGTCATGGCGAGAGTGAGGTAAGACAAGTTCTGACAGAATAGCTTGCGCAAAGTGATCCAAAATGCGTAAAACGAGATAAAATATGAAAAATTGATTTAGTCTAATCGATTCCAAATTTTATTCTACTGTTCTTAAGGTATCTAACCATAATAATTATATTGTGATAAACTGCATGGTCAATTTTTAAAAATAGATCATTCATAATTCGGTTTCTAATATTTAAAAAAAAAAATATATATATATATATATATAAGAACATAAATAAAACAGATGGTCAGGATTGCGGTCCCTAATCATCTTCTTTTATTTAAGTTTTACGGTCAAATATATATAATATAAGAACATTTTTTGTCAATAATGACGTAGTGAGTAAATAGCAAATTCTTGTTAGAAATAATCATCAGATTTTGAACAAAAATTGAAATTTATCTTTTTATTTTTTTTTTATTCTATCTTAAATATAAATCTTGTTTTTTTCTCATATTTTAATTATTAAACTAATTAAGAAAAATAATCATCGAAAATGATTCATGAAACCTAATTTATCCTCAAAGAAGGTATAAATTAAAAAAAAAACCTCCCCAAGTCCTAATATGATTAGATACATAGTTTCGTTCCCTTTTGTTGATATCGTAAAACCATCTATGTCAATTCCGAACGATAATCTCCAGGAAGGGGTATTACTCCAGAGCACCCTGCTCCTATCTTCAGGGGCCAGAGTTCGAGCCCGGCTGTGGCTGATTATCATTTATTCCGTTAAATCAGGCGTGACTCGACTCTGTAGGTTCAGAACCCTCTTTGGAGCACACCTAGCATCTATCTTTAAGGTACCCTTATATCCCTAATTAGGGAGAAGACTTAGCGAACGCGATTTTCTATTTAATTATTTTAGTTTAGTCAGACCCATTATCATAAAATTGTCTTCGTCATCTTATAAAACCTTAACAGTGTTAAAAATGGTTTGTACCTTGTTTCTTTAACTCTAATTAAGGCATGCAACCTGGGCCAAAACTCTGGTCCCTAACAGTTATTTACTAATTTTAATAATGAGTTTACTGTTGACCGTAGATTCAATGTGAGGGGAAAATGGTTGGAAGTAGCGATCAGTGGAGCAGTAGAGAACACCATAAGGTAAAAACTATTTTTTCTGTGCCGACGTTCCGGTCCATGTACCAGACGTTCATCAGGGTTTATAAGTACTAAGGTATTTCGAGCCCCGGTAGTATCGATTCAGCACCCGAAGGCAGTGGTTGCTGCCTATGCGGATGACATAGGCATCTATGCCTCCAGCATGAATGCTCCAACAGCGCTGTCACATGCGCAACAAGCGGCTAACACCATCGCTGCCGAACTCAAGCGGATTGGGATTAGAGTGAATCCCGCCAAGACAGACGCTATCGTGATGTCATACCAAAAAGGTAAGAAACGACTGCCTACTCATTTCAGGATTGAAGAGGTCGACCAACGGATTTTCACCTCCTTCCTCTATCTGGGGGTCACTATCGATCGTCATCTCACATTCTCAAGCCATGTTCGTGAGAGACTGAAGCTGGCCCGTCAAAAGAGTTATCGACTCTATCACCTGATAAAATCTCCACAGCTCTCGCTCAGGCTCAAGCTCCAGATATATAAAGCTGTCATAAGACCGACGCTGCTTTATGGTGCGCCTCTGCTCAAGCATATGTACAAAACCACGCTCAACAGACTGCAGAGCTTCCAGAACTCTGTCCTACGGAAGATTGTAAGAGGGACAACGTTACAGAGGGCCAGAAACACTGTTATCCATGATGAACTCCAGCTGCCCTCTGTGCCGGAGTACATTGGCCGGAGACACATCAAATTTTTTGATGGGTTGAAGGCCTGCACCAACCCACTGTTTCGGGATATTGCCCCTCCACCACCACCTGGAAGATGGCAAGGAGATGTCCCCTTGGTAAATGTTCTTACCGTGGGAAGAGGTTTGGGCTCTGCAACCTAAATATAATATCATCACCACCAGCAAAGCGGACCCTCCCCGCTCAACATAGTATCAACGCGCACTTGGCGCCGACGACTCTGCACATACGGTGTACATACATATTTCATGTACCTTAATTTCTTTTCATAATTAATGGAGGGTACGAAAAAAAAAAAAAAAAAAAAACTAAGGTATTTCTTGGTATAAAAAAAAACAAACAACAATACATAGTCTGTGTCGGTCATTGGTAGTGAACAGTGCTCTCGTTAGTGTTCTCGTTACGGTCCGCAACTCGGTACCTCGGTGTCCGTAGTGCAGTGCCCGTTCCTCTCGAGAGATACAGAAGTGCGTCGTACAGAGGCTCTGTCAAGACATTCG